>NC_053499.1:131107919-131392821 GCF_905171775.1 Rana temporaria | reverse complement strand
TACACCCTCTCACTTTCTACTGTGCTTCAAAGTTTGAGGAATGCACGAATCGCTAATCTTACGTAAGAATTCGGAAATGTCACACTCTGAAAACAAATATAGACATTTTCAAGGTGTGGCAATCGAACCACAAAAAACCCTAAAGAGAGATACAAGAGGATGTCTTTTCTAACATCCTTCTGAAAATGCTAGCTGGCACACAGCCCTTGGCGTCAATGCTCTGAGACACAGATACAAGAATGCAGGAGAAGTCAGAGCAAAGGTAAATTCCTGAACTGCAAACTTTGTTATGAGTCAGTGAGAAGGGTTCACCTGTCACCTGTAGGGTTCTAATGAGGAAAGCAGCAGGGTCTGAAGAAAAATGCCATACCGTGTTTCCCCGAAAATAAGACCTACCCCGAAAATAAGACCTAGCGTTATTTTGCAAGAGGGCTGCAATATAAGCCCTACCCCGAAAATAAGCCCTAGTTTAAAATGTTTGTAACATCCTATAATTCACTCTATTACAGTCGTATATAATGTACAATATGTGTGTTTCTGTAATATAATTGCGGGGAAGAGAGCTCCGGCTGGTCAGGGAAGCGCTGAACGAAGGTATTTGGCACAATTATATTACAGAAACGCACACATTATACATTATATACTACTGTAATAGAGTGGATTAAAGGGTTTTACAAGCATTTTAACTCTGTTTACACTGGGGATTCTTGTCAGGCAGGGAGAGAGAGAGGGGGATAAAAGACAGCACATTACATGGTAAGACCTACCCCGAAAATAAGCCCTACTGTGTCTTTTGTTGCCAAAATTAATATAAGACCCAGGCTTATTTTCGGGGAAACACGGTAAAACTACCCCCTATTTTGTAAACGCTATAACTTTTGCGCAAACCAATCAATAAACGCTTATTGCGATATTTTTTTACGAAAAATATGTAGACGAATACGTATCGGCCTAAACTGAGGAAAAATATTGTTTTTTTTATATATTTTTTGGGGATATTTATTATAGCAAAAAGTAAAAAATATTCATTTTTTTCAAAATTGTCGCTCTATTTTTGTTTTTAGCGCAAAAACGAAAAACCGCAGAGGTGATCAAATACCACCAAAAGAAAGCTCTATTTGTGGGGAAAAAAGGACGCCCCCCCCCGTTTTACTTACCTAAGTCCTGGAACTTCACCCAGCGGAGATACGCTTTTCCTCTACCCAGGGCTTTCGGGTCTTGATTGGATAGATTGAAAGCAGCGCAGCTATTGGCTCCCGCTGCTGTCAATCAAATCCAATAAAACGCGCGCCGGGGGCGGGGCCGAGTCCGGCATTTGTGTCTATGGATGCAAATGCCAGAATCGGGAGTGGGCCCACAAGAGTGCTTCTCCTAGGTCAGGGGTGTCAAACTGGCAGCCCTCCAGCTGTTCCGAAACTACAAGTCCCATCATGCCTCTGCCTGTGAGAGTCATGCTTGTAACTGTTAGGCCCCGTACACACGACCGAGTTTCTCGGCAGAATTCAGCCAGAAACTCGGTTCAGAGCTGAATTCTGCCGAGAAACCCGGCCGTGTGTACACTTTCGGCCGAGGAACCTGACGAGGACCTCGGCGAGGAAATAGAGAACATGTTCTCTATTTCCTCGTTGTTCAATGGGAAAAGTCGGCCCGCCGAGTTCCTCGGCGGCTTCCACACTGAACTCGACGAGGAACTCGATGTGTTTGGCACGTCGAGTTCCTCGGTCGTGTGTACGGGGCCTGAGCCTTGCAATGCCTCATGGGACTTGTAGTTTTGCAACAGCTGGAGGGCCGCCAGTTTGACACCCCTGTGACCTAGGGGGTTATCTGATGCGGGGAGAAGCCGCAAGAGCCCCGGGGGGGACCCCAGAAATCGAGGATTGGGGCCACTCTGTGCAAAATGAGCTGCACATTGGAGGTAAGTATAACATGTTTGTTATTTAAAAAAAAAACAAAGCTTTACAACCACTTTAAGAGGGCCCTGCTCTTAAGAGCTTACAATCTAATAGACATCTGATCACGCAGCACCACTTGTCCTACAACGGGGAACTAAACAGCGCTGTGATAAGTAATTTGTTACGGCCAGATCATTTGGCTGCATAACAAATTCTAAATTGCATGTAACAACAAATATTGAGTGGGAAGGCCCATATGATTCAATCATGACTGTGACTGGCTGCAATTAGGCAACTGCGAGTTGTAATGTTTTTGTGCCTGAACCCTGTCCAAGACGAGACTGTTATCCAGCATGAATTCTTGGATAACAACGTGCCTGACTTCCAGTAATGAAAAGATTAGAACATTTGTGACATCCTCTCATCCCACTGGTATAAAATGTATAATATCAGAGATACAATGATACAAGCTATGAAAAATAATTAGAAATAGACTTTCTCAATCTTTTTACCCCAGAGGAACCCTTTAAATAATTTTCAGGTCTCATGTCTTGCTTTAAAATTGCGCACACTCATGGAATGGTGCCAAACTTCGGTATTTAAAAATCTCTATATCCGACACTTTAAATTTTTTTAAAGGTTACTATTTTCGAGTTACAGAGGATTGTTGCTCACGCTCTAACGCATGCGGCGATACCTCACATGTGGGGTTTGAATGGCGTTTACATATGTGGGCGGGACTTACATGCGTGTACGCTTCTGAGCGCAAGCTACCGGGGACAGGGGCGTTTTTTTCACTTTTATTCCTATTACAAGGGATGTAAATATCCCTTGTAATAGGAATCACTGTGACAGGTCCTCTTATTGACCCCACATCTTTCCTCCGGGCTTGAAAGCATGAGATCGTGAAAAATAATTCATCGATCTCATGCCGACAGCTGCGATTGCAGCTTTGTTTACTTCCGGGTCATACCGTCGCGGCCGGGCCTCCAACGGTCATAGAGATGACTGGTGACCGGCAGGCTAACCGCAGCATTCTGATGCCTGTACTTAAAACAAATTCTATGGTGTCTTTTTTGTCTCAATATATTGTTTTTTTTGCACCATTTGGCATTCTCTTGTTATGTGCAATAATTTGTATGTGCACTACTAGACTCTTGTTTGGGCAGATTTAAGTGAGTTATTCCTAAGAATTGCAGGCCTACAATATAAAACGCCAAATTTCCATGCAAAATAATACCGCTTTCAGCACCTAAAATCTGAAATAATCATACCGCCAGGGAGGTTAAGCAGATTCTATTACAGAAGAAGTTGCAGTCTATATAGTAGATACACTATATTACCAAAATTATTGGGACACCTGCCTTTATAAGCTTTTGCGAGCGCGCTCCCATGATACAGCGGCGGGCATAGCCGCCGACTGTATCACTCGGTCCCGCCCCCGAAAGAAAGAAAGAAAGAAAGAGAAAGAAAGGAAGGAAGGAAGGAAGGAAGGAAGGAAGGAAGGAAGGAAGGAAGGAAGGAAGGAAGGAAGAAAGAAAGAAAGAGGGGGGAGAGAGAGAGAGAGAGAGAGAGAGAGAGAAAGAAAGAAAGAAAGAAAGAAAGAAAGAAAGAAAGAAAGAAAGAAAGAAAGAAAGAAAGAGGGGAGAGAGAGAGAGAGAGAGAGAGAGAGAGAGAGAGAGAGGGAGGGAGGGAGAGAGAGAGAGAGAGAGAGAGGGAGGGAGAGAGAGAGAGAGAGAGAGAGAGAGAGAGAGAGAGAGAGAGAGAGAAAGAGAAAGAAAGAAAGAAAGAAAGAAAGAAAGAAAGAAAGAAAGAAAGAGAAAGAAAGAAAGAAAGAAAGAAAGAAAGAAAGAAAGAAAGAAAGTGCAAGGGAGAAAGAAAGAAAGAAAGAAAGAAAGAAAGAAAGAAAGAAAGAAAGAAAGAAAGAAAGAAAGAAAGAAAGAAAAAGAGAAAGAAAAAGAGAAAGAAAGAAAGAAAGAAAGAAAGAAAGAAAGAAAGAAAGAAAGAAAGAAAGAAAGAAAGAGAAAGAAAGAAAGAAAGAAAGAAAGAAAGAAAGAAAGAAAGAAAGAAAGAAAGAAAGAGAGAGAGAAAGAAAGAAAGAAAGAAAGAGAAAGAAAGAAAGAAAGAAAGAAAGAAAGAAAGAAAGAAAGAAAGAAAGAAAGAAAGAAAGTGCAAGGGAGAAAGAAAGAAAGAAAGAAAGAAAGAAAGAAAGAAAGAAAAAGAGAAAGAAAGAAAGAAAGAAAGAAAGAAAGAGAAAGAAAGAAAGAAAGTGCAAGGGAGAAAGAAAGAAAGAAAGAAAGAAAGAAAGAAAGAAAGAAAGAAAGAAAGAAAAGGGGGAGGGAGAGAGAGAGAGAGAGTGAAAGAAAGAAAGAAATAAAGAATGAAAAAGGGGGGGCTGAGAGTGAAAGAAAGAAGCAGGTGACAGTAGTGAATGGATCCCTGGAGTGACCCCGGTGGGTGTATTAGAGTCCGGGGACACGGGGAGTGATGGTGTGGGGGGGGGGGGGGTTGGAGAGTGAAAGAAAGGAGCATGTGACAGTAGTGAATGGATCCCTGGGGTGACCCCGGTGGGTGTATTAGAGTCCGGGGACACGGGGAGTGATCGGGGAGTGATGGTGGTGGGTGGGGGTGGAGCAGTGAAGTGTGTACAATCTGCTTGTATCGGAGATTCTTACTACATTCCCACCCAGAGGGAGGAGAGACATTGCTGAGAAGCTCATAGACGGGTTATGGGAAGACAGAGGTATTGCTGAGTGCCGGGGACATGACCTGGAAGTCGGGACATCCATAGACACAGAGGGGACAGGCGGCTGTCAGTGAACGGACACACTTGTTGCAGAGGGATCGGGAAGTGGAGCGGACACCCCCCCGGATCACACTCTCGGCTCATCGCTGACACGTCGCCGCTGGTTGATCGGTGCGGAGCGGCACCCGGAGAAGAGCGTCTTCTGAGCCCTTCCAGCTGGGGGCGCTGTCTCACATGGAATTGCCTGCTGGACCCGGAGTGTCCGCTTAGAGAGCCGCCGATCGTGCAGAGTGAGTAAACTTGTGCTGATCTCCGTGTTGTGTGTGCGGGGGGGAGATCGGAGCCTCTACACCGTCCATACACCGTCCGATGGCTCTGCTCTGCCATCCCCAGCATGCTCTTGTTATATTTCTGCATATAGATGTGCTGTATATATATATATATATATGGACAAGGGCTCATCATAGTGACATTACAGGATGGACTTATATCGGTACAATGGGTCATGTTGTATGAGTCTATGGTGGGATCTGTATGTTTCTAGTAATAGAGGGTGAGATCTGACAATGTCTTGCTGCAGGATGTCATCAGATGTCAATGTCATTCTTCAGTTGTTTTTTTGTTTTCTTCCCCCTTGATTGTGATCAGTGACATAGGGGGGTGTTATGTGCCAACAGTGGCACCCCCTGTGCCCCATATTATCATCTCACACAGGCTGTGCTGTACCTGTAGCTGTCCTCTCATCTCTAAGTTCCAGATCCATCCTCAGGCATTATATAATCAATGAGACTTATGCTAATTCTTCCCATGCAAGTCTACAGGGCTGATTTCTCTGCCATTCCTCTACTCAGTGGCACTTCACCCATCCTACCATGGGCATCTGACTTTTTGTGTTCAGTTGCATTTCCATACTATATATATATATATATATATATATATATATATATATATATATATATATATATATATATATATATAAAATAGATGCACTCACACACACATATACATATATTTTATATATATATATATATATATATATATATATACACACACATATATTATATATATATATATATATATATATATATATATATATATATGCAGTATATGCAATGTGTGATTTTATAGGGGCCCTGCTGTGCGCACGTGTTCCATCGGTAGTGCAGTACACAGAGCCCCTTGTCTTCCATGCCTTGTGTTGTGCAATGCTCCAGCTGTGAACACACCACACATATACATATATATTATATATATATATACACACATATATATATATATATATATATATATATATATATATATATATATATATATATATACAGTATATGCAATGTGTGATTGTATAGGGGCCCTGCTGTGCGCACGTGTTCCATCGGTAGTGCAGTACACAGAGCCCCTTGTCTTCCATGCCTTGCGTTGTGCAATGCTCCAGCTATGTACACACCACACATCCGCTGCACATAGGAAGGCCCCGATCACACCTGTGTGCTTTGATGTGCTGCTTGTGTTCCGTCTGTCACCTAACCGCTGGATGACAAAGACATTTCAATGCTGGAAAGTCTTCACAAGCTCATTTCTGGTGCTTGTTTTCTGCTATACAACTCCTTCAGCGAATCAAAAACCCAACGCCGAAAACATAATATATTAGTATTACTATTACCCCTCGTTTACATTGAATGCGGCTTTGAAATCGTGCAACTTCATCTGAAGTCGCACGATTTCAAAGCCGTGTGTCAGTGCAGCTTCAGGTGTGACTTTGAAGACATCTGTGCAGCTTCATGCACAGATGTCTATGCAAGTCGCACCCGAAATGACCAAATGTAGTGCAGGAACTACTTTTTCAAATCGATGTGGCACCCCAAAGTCGGAGTTGCACCGATTTGAACAGTTCCATTGCTGACAATAGCAACCTGTCACTCCAATGCAGGGCTGTCTTAATTAGAGGGCACACCTGGGCACTGCCCAGGGGCCCCAGCTGCATAGGGGGCCCCTGCCCTTTCCCCAAAGCATCTGGTCCTTGAGCCTGGGCTGCCCCGAAATTGGGGCTACCCCTTTACATCCCAGATATCCCCCTAGCACTCTGACCCCTCTACATCCCAGATATCATCCCAGCACTCTGACCCCTCTGCATCCCAGATATCCCCCCAGCACTCTGACCCCTCTACACCCCAGATATCCCCCCAGCACTCTGATCCATCTACATCCCAGATATCCCCCCAGCACTCTGACCCCTCCAAACCCCAGATATCCCCCCCAGCACTCTGATCCATCTACACCCCAGATATCTCTCCAGCACTCTGATCCATCTACACCCCAGATATCTCTCCAGCACTCTGATCCATCTACACCCCAGATATCTCTCCAGCACTCTGATCCATCTACACCCCAGATATCCCCCCAGCACTCTGATCCATCTACACCCCAGATATCCCCCCAGCACTCTGATCCATCTACACCCCAGATATCTCCCCAGCACTCTGACCCCTCTACATCTCAGATATCCCCCCAGCACTCTGATCCATCTACACCCCAGATATCCCCCCCAGCACTCTGACCCCTCTACACCCCAGATATCCCCCCAGCACTCTGATCCATCTACACCCCAGATATCCCCCCAGCACTCTGACCCCTCTACATCCCAGATATCCCCCCAGCACTCTGACCCCTCCAAACCCCAGATATCTCTCCAGCACTCTGATCCATCTACACCCCAGATATCTCTCCAGCACTCTGATCCATCTACACCCCAGATATCTCTCCAGCACTCTGATCCATCTACACCCCAGATATCTCTCCAGCACTCTGATCCATCTACACCCCAGATATCTCCCCAGCACTCTGACCCCTCTACACCCCAGATATCCCCCCAGCACTCTGATCCATCTTCACCCCAGATATCTCCCCAGCACTCTGACCCCTCTACACCCCAGATATCCCCCCAGCACTCTGATCCATCTACACCCCAGATATCTCCCCAGCACTCTGCTCCATCTATACCCCAGATATCCCCCCAGCACTCTGACCCCTCTACACCCCAGATATCCCCCCAGCACTCTGATCCATCTACACCCCAGATATCCCCCCCAGCACTCTGACCCCTCTACACCCCAGATATCCCCCCAGCACTCTGATCCATCTACACCCTAGATATCCCCCCCAGCACTCTGATCCATCTACACCCCAGATATCTCCCCAGCACTCTGACCCCTCTACACCCCAGATATCCCCCCAGCACTCTGACCCCTCTACACCCCGATATCTCCCCAGCACTCTGATCCATCTACACCCTAGATATCCCCCCCAGCACTCTGACCCCTCTACACCCCAGATATCTCCCCAGCACTCTGACCCCTCTACACCCTAGATATCCCCCCAGCACTCTGACCCCTCTACACCCCAGATATCTCCCCAGCACTCTGACCCCTCTACATCCCAGATATCTCCCCAGCACTCTGACCCCTCTACACCCCAGATACCCCCCCCCCCCAGCACTCTGACCCTTCTACACCCCAGATATCCCCCCCAGCATTCTGACCCCTCTACACCCTAGATATCCCCCCCAGCACTCTGACCCCTCTACACCCCAGATATCCCCCCAGCACTCTGACCCCTCTACACCCCAGATACCCCCCCCCCCCCCCGCACTATGACCCTTCTACACCCCATATATCCCCTACCTCCTACCTACTTGATTTCTGTTTACCTGCACCGTCTCCTTTGTAGGCCCCCCAGAGCATTACTTTGCCCAGGAGACCATGATGCTATTAAGATGGCCCTGCTCCAATGTGAATGAGGGTCTAATCAGTCCTCGGTGTGGTGGCTGCTAGAGATGAGCCCAGGCATCCTCCGAACCTATCTCATGGTAAAAATCCAAATTTGCACTCTTTTTATACTCCAGTGAGCTGCAGGTCATTCCCACCATGTAAAAAAAAAAAAAAGGTGGGCTGTGAGGGGTGAGTGTGAACAGGCCCATAAGTTAGGGGGAGTAAGAGATGTGTTTGAAGGACGCCCAGGCTCTTCTATCTATAGTGGTTGCATTAGTTTTCTTTTTTCAATCATCTTTTGCTTAATTTTTAATGGGTGATCCTGCAAATAACACACTTCCTGTCCCTGGATGCCTATGTCACCCCTTCACTGTATCTATGGAGGGAGCCGTGATTGTCTCTCTAGGCTGCTTCCTTGATATGGACTATAAACAGGTCCTTATCTCCATTTCCAATACATAGGGGGCAGATCAGTTCACAGCAGATAGCTAGGAAGGACGATAAGTGTAATCTCTTCTTTCCTGAAGCAAGATAATAAGCGGGGGGGGGGGGGGGGGGGGGGCTGTAAGGGGCCCTGGGGATCCTTAAAAATTCCTCCTGTCGGCATGTGATTTTTTTTTCCACCGATTTCATGCTTGTAAGCCTGGAGGAGAGATGTGGGGTCTTATTGACCCCACATCTCTCCATAAAAATTGCAATACCCAAGCAGCCAATCAGAATTTATAATAAATTACTATTCTGTAAAGGAAACCTTCACTCCCTTTTTTTTTCTTATAGCTCCTCCCCTCCTTTTGTAAAATTGAAGATACAAAGGGGTTGATTTACTAAAGGCAAAGAGGCTGTGCACTTTGCAAAGTGTAGTTGCACCGTGCAAGTGCAGTTGCCCCAGAGCTTCGTAAATGAGCAGAAGCCCTGCTGACTTCCATCATCCAATCATGTGCAAGCAAAAATTCAACTTTTTTTGTCTTCCTTGCACGTGATTGGGTACTCTTTGAAAAGTGAAGCCTTACCTTATTTACTGAGCTCTGGAGCAAGTGCACTTGCAGAGGGGAAAATGCACTTTACAAAGTGCACAGTTTATTTGCTTTTAGTAATTCAACCCCCAAATGTTACTTTTTTAATGGAGTACAAGCACACCTCCACCTAGTCAAAACTGATGTCCCCTCCTGCGAAAAGCCAGATGGGTTACTTACATCACACATCCCAGAAGGCTTTGGGAAATCTACACCACGCATGCACCCAGCAATCTACACCAAATTGTGCATACAGAGGGCCAGATTCTCAAAGAGATACGACGGTGTATCTCCTGATACACCGTCGTATCTCTGAATTAGGCCGGTCGTATCTATGCGACTGATTCATAGAATCAGTTACGCATAGATATGCCTAAGATCCGACAGGTGTAACTGTGTTACACCGTCGGATCTTAACTGGAATTTAAAAATGGCCGCTGGAGGCGTTCTCGCTGATTTACGCCGAGAATATGTAAATCAGCGAGATACGCCAATTCACGAAACGTACGCGGGCCCGACGCAGTGTTTTTACGATGTTTACGTAAGGGTTTTCCCGGCGCATAGTTACCCCTGCTTCTATGAGGCGCAGCCAATGTTAAGTATGGGCGTCGTTCCTGCGGCGAAATTTGAATTTTTCACGTCGTTTGCGTAAGTCGTTTGCGAATACTGATGGACATCATTTACGTAAGCGTCGAAACCAATGACGTCGTTGCGACGTCATTTTGAGCAATGCACGCTGGGAAAATTTCCAGACGGCGCATGCGCTATTCGATCGGCGCGGGGACGCACCTGATTTGAATAGTACACTCCCCCTAGCCGCGGAATTTGAATTCTGCCGGAGGAATTACCCACTTTCCTCTAAAACTTGCGGCGGCGGATCTTAAATCAGATAGATTATGCGGATCTAAAGATCCGCTGATCTATCTGAATCTGGCCCAGTATGTCCCAGTGGGATTTATTTACTAAAGCTAGAGTGTGCAAAATTAGTCACATTGCTTCAAACCTCAGCTTGTTCAATAAAGCTTTGGGAATACAAACTGGAAGCTGATTGGTTTCTATGCAGAATTGTGACTGATTTTGTAAATAAACCCCAGTGTCTCATCAGGGGGCCACCTGCAAGATCAAAGAAGATGCCTGCCCAAAGCCTTCTGGGATACTCACGTCATTCATCCCGGGAGGCTTTGGAGAAAAGTACACCACACTGCGCATGTTTGGGCAATGTACACCACACTGCGCATGTTTGGGCAATGTACACCACACTGCGCATGCACTGCGGCACATCATCATGGCGTTGGCCTTAAGAACCAGGAAGAAACACCTCGTTCCCTATGAGCTAGGAATTAGCACTTTTGAAAGTGTGAAACGCGTCAGTCCTGTATTCCATTGTTTGCTGTGGCTTGCATTTTTTTTTAATTATTACCGTATAAGCTAAAATATTCAGTCCTTTTTTTTGGGCTAAAATGCCCCCCTCGGCTTATACTCGAGTCAGTGTACCTGGAAACATTGAGAGGCTGCGGGTGTCCATCGTTTAAAACTCGCGGTCTCCTCTTGTCCCTTCTGTGATAGGCGGAACTCTGTCTGCTGAGAAACGCCTATCACGAACGTTCTCTCATTCTCACCCATGCCAGCAGACACTTTGTTCAGTGTTCCGCCAATCACGGACGAGGATGAGAGAACGTCCGTGATAGGCGGAACTGTGACAGCTGCCTATCACGGAAGGGACCAGGAGGAGACCGCAAGTTTTCAACATTGAATGGATTCCCACAGCCTCTCAATTTCAGGTACAGTGATGACGGGCACAGTGACAATGGGCACAGTGACAATGGGCACAGTGACGACGGGCACAGTGAGGATTGGCACAGTGAGGATTGGCACGGTTAGGATGGGCACATTGACGATGGGCACAGTGAGGATTGGCACAGTGAAGATGAACACAGTGACAATTGGCACAGAGAGGTTGGCAGAGTGAGGTTGCAATGGGCACAGTGAGGTTGGCACAGTGAGGTTGCAATGGGCATAGTGAAACGTGCAAATGGGCTGTTGACCCTCTTTTCCTCTTAGGCCCCGTACACACGACCAGTTTCCTAGGCAGAATTCAGCTTCCGACCGAGTTTCTGGCTGAATTCTGCCGAGAAACCCGGCCGTGTGTACAATTTCGCCGAGGAAGCCGACGAGGAGCTCGGCGAGGAAATAGAGAACATGTTCTCTATTTCCTCGTTGTTCTATGGGAGCTCTCGGCCCGCCGAGCTCCTCGGCGGCATAAGGGCTGAACTGGCCGAGGAACTCGATGTGTTTGGCACGTCGAGTTCCTCGGCCGTGTGTACGGGACCTTACAGTGGCTGCTGCATTCTCACCCTCGGCTTATACTCGAGTCAATACGTTTTCTTATTTTTTGTGTGGTAAAATTAGGTACCTCGGCTTATACTCGGGTCTGCTTATACTCGAGTATATACGGTACCTCTTTTTAATAAAGGAATTGATTTTGAGATCGGCTGTCCAGAATTTTCTCCTCACCCAATTGCCTATGCTTAGCCTGCACCTGCTGTTCCTATTCTGAGGAGAATTACATTTCCAGACACCCTTCCTAGAGCGGCATCCCTCTTCCCACAACATTAGCAGAAGTTGCCAAAAGGGTGGCGCTAAAGAGCTGAAAAACCACACAGTTTTGTGTTTGTTGGCCAACAATTCTTTACCGTTTGTATGCAATACAAGTTCATGCCAACGCCCTTCAGGTAAAAGTCCTACGCTTTGTCCGCAGAAAATCCGATCGTGTGTATGAGGCTTTAACCTTACAAATAAAAATATATGTATCCTCATCCGATGCGATAATAAATCCCTGCTTGTTCCAAAAAATTAAAATATGTTTTTATTTGTGAAAAAAAAAGACCCAAGAAATGAAAGCGTGAAAACAGCTCCGGGACTGAAACGGTTAGAGAGCGATAACCCTTACAATATTCCTTGTGAATTGACTTATAGACTGAAAATGCGACAAAAATCAATAATGTTATGTGTGGGTATTACATTCAGTTGAGGTAATGCCTTCAGGGAATTGAAATAATTTAAAATTAATGTTAAAAAAAGGCAACAATGCATACTAGCGAAAACGCCGCGTGCGCTGTGCTTTTTGGAATCAACACTATAGAGCCCCGCAGTTTCCCAAGACAGTATTGCATATGACAATTTTGGAAACCGCAGCTAAACAGCAGCGTCCCTGGAAATGATACCAGCTAGTCTGATGATGTCTTAAAATAGGCTTCGGGCTAAAGAATGAATTTATTGTGACGGCAGTCAGTTTTTTATTTTATTATTTTTTTTTTTTTCCTTTTCCCTTGTCCGCTTCAACTTGAACTTCACACCTCAAGCACAAATGTGACGGGGAAAAGAATGCAACTTAATGGCAGTTATGGAAGCATCGCTGTACAAAGCGTTTAGGTGACTGGCAGCTTATGACGCACTGTGTGGATGTGATGTGGAGCCTACAGCATTGTCATCGCCCTGCCGGTTACGTGCAGCTTGACCCCAAATAAGCTGATGCCGCTTTGCGATAAACAGAAGATATTATGTAAATCACACAACGGGGATAATTCAGTACAAGGGAACCTCAGTGCACTTTTCTGCCATCCGTGGAAAAATAAACAGAATCGCGCTATTTTTGTGCCTTGAATGCACACCATCTGGGGATCTTGTAAAGCCACCTTCTGCTTTTTTTTCTGAACCCTAAGGGGTACTGGGGGAGATGTTGATACTTAGAACCTATTGTGCCAGGAAGAGGTTGGCAAGCAGTTTGCACATTCTCTGGATTTATTCCATTTCATGAGCATATTTAGCGCCAGAAATCTGTCCTAGTTCAACGCAGATGTTACAAATCAAAAGAAAATGAACAGTAACATTTACTGTGAATTTCACATTTTCTTGCATGCCAAATGATTACTAGAGTTCTGTGTTGGTGCCTAGTGTTTAGTCAAAGGTAAAGTGAATTTCTATGCTAACTCTGGACAAATACCTCAAGCCTATCTCCTAATTATTATCTGTGCCATCAGAGGGGTATACTGCTTTATGGGTCCCCAAGCCCTTAAGCCCAACCTGCAACCCTCAAACCTCAGCAGTCTATAGTGGGAATCAGTGGCGGCTGGTCATCAAAATTTTTTGGGGAGTGCAAACAAACTGAAAAAAAACCCCATCAAACGCAGCCACTGTGCCCATCAAACGCAGCCACTGTGTCCATTAAACGCAGCCACTGTGCCCATCAAACGCAGCTATAGTGCCCATCAAGCGCAGCCACTGTGCCCATCAAACGCAGCCACTGTGCCCATCAAACACAGCCACTGTGCCCATCAAACGCAGCCACTGTGCCCATCAAACACAGTCACTGTGCCCATCAAACGCAGCTATAGTGACCATCAAACGCAGCCACTGTGCCATCAAACGCAGCCACTGTGCCCATCAAACGCAGCCACTGTGCCCATCAAACGCAGCCACTGTACCCATAAATTGCCGCCACTGTGCCATCAAACGCAGCTACTGTACCCATCAATTTCTGCCAGTGTGCCCATCAATTGCTGCCACTGTGCTCATCAATTGACGCTAGTGTCCCATCAATTGCTGCCACTGTGCCTATCAATTGCTGCCACTGTGCCTATCAATTGCTGCTACTGTGCCCCATCAATTGCTGCCAGTGTGCCCATCAATTGCCGCTACAGTGCCCCATCAATTGCCACTACTGTGCCCCATCAAATGCTGCCAGTGTGCAATCCCCGCCCGGCACTTAACTTTCTCGGGTCAGCGCGCTATCCTTCACGCCTTTCGCTTCAGCCAATCAGGTGACAGGTACCCATCAATTGCCGCTAGTGTCCCATCAATTGCTGCCACTGTGCCTATCAATTGCTGCCACTGTGCACATCAATTGCTGCCACTGTGCCCATCAATTGCTGCTACTGTGCCCCATCAATTGCTGCGACTGTGCCCCATCAATTGCTGCCAGTGTGCCCCATCAATTGCCGCTACAGTGCCCCATCAATTGCCGCTACTGTGCCCCATCAAATGCTGCCAGTGTGCAATCCCCGCCCGGCACTTAACTGTCTCGGGTCACCAATTAGAGCCTAATTAGGCACTTCCAAAAATACCCCGCTGTTGTAATTCAGATGCCCTGCGCCCGACAAGGTACAATCTCCAGACAATCTCCATAGCTAGTCCGACCCATCATTACTGCACACCATAGCCATTCAGGCCCAGCATCACCCACCAAAGTTTTGCATTTCACAGTTATTTTTACCAGGAAACAAAGCTGATAAGGTGAAATACAGTATTTAGAAATCTGACAGACTGTTTAGATGTTGAATATTTAAAAGCAGCTGCAAACCTGTTGATCTCACATGTTTGCTAATGTAACAGAACAGCGCTGCCTTTATAATTAAACATGTAAACAGTCCGATGGATTTCCAAATACTGCATTTCACCATATATGCTCTGTTTCCTGTTAAAAATAACTGTGCAGTGCATAACTCTGGTTGGTGTAACAAGATGTCTGCTTTCCCCTTCTCCATGTATCGTTACTGTGGAGAAGTGTGGGGTATAGCAAGATGGCGGCGACGGAACGTCACTTCCATTACAAGTTCTAGCGGGTTGCTTAATCTGACGGAATACCGTCATCATTCACCTCACTTCACACCAAATCCAGTCAGGCCTGGCAACTATTCACCTCACTTCACACCATAGCCAGTCAGACCCGGCATCACTGCACACTATAGCGAGTCAGGCCCGGCATCGAATCCATTCACATCTAGTCATTCAGGCCTGACATCAATTCACTTCCTACTTTAGTCAGTTAGGGCCACACATGGGAACTTTTGAATGTCATTTGGCCTACGATGGGGGTGGGACAAGTGGCAGAGCTAATAGTGGTACATACAGGGAATTTATGTAGTTGCAATGCGCTGTATGAAAAAGTATCTTGTTGTGCCACAGCGAATGGAAAAGTTTGCTAGCACTGCACATGACATGCCATATTGAAATATGGGGTTGGAGGAAAAAGTCAGCAAAGTCAGTAGGAGGAAAACATGCCCCTGTGTTGGTGCTGTCCCTGGAACCACTTTACACACGCTTCATAATTTAGTCAATCAGGCCCAGCGTTACTTCACTTCACACTTTAGCCAGTCAGACCCTGAATCACTCTACCTCACCAAAGCTTTATAAAGTCAGGCGTAAAAACATTTGACTTCACACTTTAGTCAGGCCCAGAATCACTTCATCTCGCTTCACAATTTAGTCAGTCAGGCAGGCCTATCATGTCATTTTCTCTGGACAGTTGGAGGGAAAGAGCAGAGTCGTTTCTCAGAGTGCATATTTTTTGGTAAAAATATCCCAGTTTGCTACTAATCTTGCAAAGCAGGATATACTTGTGCTGCCAGTAGCGCTAGGAAATGTTTCCACAATAACACAGTACAAGGAGTAAAAACATATCATCGACCTTATCATGGAGACATATCAGATAGTACATGTAGCACAGTTCTCACATGTTTATATACATTTGGTGTCACCATCCATGAGATCAATAATCAGGAGTCATAATGTACATAATGAACTGCAGTGCCCGAGTACAAAGGAGTGTATCTTATGCCGCGTACACACAATAATTTTTCCGCATGAAAAAAACGATGTTTTTCGGCATGTAGAAAAAACAAAGTTTTTCCAACTTCATCATTAAAATGACATTGCCCACACACCATCGTTTTTAAAAAATGCTCTAACAAAGCGCGGTGACGTACAACACGTACGACGGCACGCTAAAGGGGAAGTTTCATGCGGATGAAGCCACCCTTGGGGCTGCTTTAGCTGATTGTAAAAGACGATTCGCGCTTTTCTGTTTGTTACAGCGTGATGAATGTGCTTACTCCATTACGAATGGTAGTTTTACCAGAACAAGCGCTCCCATCTCATAACTTGCTTCTTTTTAACGTCGTTTTAGCCCACACACGATAATTTTTTAAAACCCAAAAAACCACATAGTTTAAAAAGTTGTTAAAAAATGCAGCATGTTCGAATTTTTTTTGGTCTTTTTTCAGAACCCGAAAAATTATGTGAAGCCCACACACGATCATTTTAAATTACTTTTTTTTTTTTACTTGTCTTGCTTTATTGGTTTCTCAAAGCATAGGGTTATTTTGTTTTGTTTTCCTGCCTCAAAATGCCCCTGCATGTTAGCCTATGATGAAGTCAATTCACTAAAGATTACCGCATGTGATATGAAGGTCATGTGACTCATTGTTTCCGTTATTTATCACCTGGTGTTTTCTGGCGGTATTATAGAAGTGTGCAAATTAAAAATTAGAGGAACTCTGCACTGGCCAGTACGTTAAAAGTATACAATGTATCAGTGTGAAAATGTTCTCCTTTGAGTTCAGGAATGTAAATAAATTGTAACATTTCATCAGAGGGAGATCGTTTTGTGAATGAAAGCACACTACAAGGTTTTTATAGTTTCTCAATATTGCAATGTATCTTCTAGTGCAGCCTTCATTACCAAAAATTGAGAACAAAAAAGCCAAAAATAACACAAAATGTAAGCTCTAAATCTCTCAAAACATAAATCTTTTTAGTAAATTGACTCCTTTTGAGATAACTACCACGTGACTTATTCTAAATCAAACATTCATGCAGTATTTATCTTAGTGAATTGACCCCTATACAGTATGTTCATGCACACATAGGCATTTAGAGGATTTAGTGGCAGGAAGGTTTAAATGCAGAAAGAAAAACCGACAACCATTAAATCCAGGAGAAGCAGAGTTTTGGCAAAAAAAATAATTTACGCTCCTAAACGCATCTAAATTTGCCTAAGTGCTAATTTTATTCTGTCCAATTAAATTAATTAATACACAAGTTTACAAGCGTTAATTGTTTTTTCTGCCAAAACTCTGCTGCCTGGAGAAAAAGAAAATGAATGCAGCCATCACACCAAAGAATTGGTGAGCTTGCATTAAAAAAAATAGGCTAACTTTTTTTTATTTTTATATCATCTAGGGCAGGGGTCTCCAAACTGCGGCCCGAGGGCCAGATGTGGCCCTTTTTTTAGCCTTTATGCGGCCTTGGGGCACTATTCCTCTCACTGATATGAGGCACTATTCCTTCCACTGACACCAACGAGGGGGCACTGTTTATTCTATTGATATCAATGATGGGATACTATTCCTCCTACTAATAGGGGCCCTACTCCTCCTCCTACTGACCACCAACCCTGAGGACACATTTATTCTCACCGGTGCTGGGCCCGGGACATTTTCTGCCCCCGCTGGCCACAATCCGACCCTCCTAAGGTCTGAAGGACAAGTGGCCCTTTGTTTGAAAAGTTTGGAGACCCCTGATCTAGGGTACACAATATTGGTATGCAAAAAGTAAATGATTAGCGGAAAAAAAAACCACTGTAAATATTGCTACTTCCTGTTATGTAAACAAAGTTGCAGTATAAATTGAAATGTGTAAACCGTAACAACAAACTTGTTTTTTGCTTACTTTTAGAGCCTGTTCACACACAGGCGACACGACTTTGGGGGCGACTCGGCAAGGCGTCTTGAGAGGCAACTTGCAAAATGACTTCAGTATTGAAGTCAATGCAAGTCGCGCCGAATCGCCCCCAAAGTAGTACAGGAACCTTTTTCTAAGTCGGAGCGACTTGCGTCGCTCCTATTAGAACGGTTCCATTCACTACAATGGGACGCGACTT
Source organism: Rana temporaria (assembly GCF_905171775.1). Lineage (NCBI taxonomy): Eukaryota > Metazoa > Chordata > Amphibia > Anura > Ranidae > Rana > Rana temporaria. The sequence continues at coordinate 131,374,687 of NC_053499.1, read as the reverse complement.
GTCAGGCGGCTGTGTCGCCTGACGAGTCCCCCCAGTGTGAACCGGGTCTTAGTCTGTTAAATACACCATTAAAAGCTTATCTGTTTAATAATTGTAAAAATTATCTGCGGATGATGTCAGCGATGTCCTGCATATATTTCCTGTGTTATCTCAATGAGTGCAATTAGCCCTCTTAGGCCCAGATTCACAAAGGAGATACGACGGCGTATCTCCAGATACGCCGTCGTATCTCTGAGTCTGGGCGGTCGTATCTATGCGCCTGATTCTTAGAATCAGTTACGCATAGATTTCTATTAGATCCAACCGGCGTAAGTCTCTTACGCCGTCGGATCGTAACTGCATATTTACGCTGGCCGATAGGGGCGTGTACGCTGATTTACGCCTGGAAATATGTAAATCAGATAGATACGCGAATTCACGAACGTACGCCCGGCCGACGCAGTAAAGATACGCCGTTTACGTTAGGCTTTTCCCGGCGTAAAGTTACCCCTTCTATATGGTGGCGTACATGCGGCGTACCTTTGTTACGTATGGACGTCGTTCCCGCGTCGAATTTTGAATATTTTACGTTGTTTGCGTAAGTCGTCCGTGAATGGGGCTGGACGTAATTTACGTTCACGTCAAAACCAACACGTCCTTGCGGCGTATTTGGAGCAATGCACACTGGGATATGTCCACGGACGGCGCATGCGCCGTTCGGGAAAAACGTCAATCACGTCGGGTCATGGTTATTTTACATAATACACGCCCCCCTGTTCCAAATTTGAATTAGGCGGGCTTACGCCGGCCTATTTACGCTACACCGCCGCAACTTACGGAGCAAGTGCTTTGAGAATACAGCACTTGCTCGTCTAAGTTGCGGAGGCGTAACGTAAATCGGATACGTTACGCCCGCGCAAGGATACACCGATGTACGAGAATCTGGCCCTTAGTTCTTATCTTGGACTATAGACCAAAGAGGGTTATACAAACATAGATTTTCTTTCATTTGAATATAACATTTAAATAATGATACAGTCGGAAAACTGTCATCGATGGAGTGTGCTAAAAAATCATAATTGTTCAGCCTCTGCTCTCTTGATTGGGTGTTGGTTGACTTGGTGACTCCCTTCAGAGCAGCCTTTCTCAAACCTTTTACCATGGGGGAAGTATAGGCAAATCCTTTTTTCTTGGATAAAGTATAACCCGTCAGTTTATTTTTTTCCATCTTTCCATTTTGCTATAGTAAATATCCCAATAAAAAAAAAAAAAAAATATATATATATATATATATATATATATTTTTTTTTTCCCCTCAGTTTAGGCCGATATATATTCTTCTACATATTTTTGATAAAAAAACACAATAAGCGTATATTGATTGGTTTGCGCAAAAGTTATAGCGTCTACAAACTGGGAAAGATTTATGGCATTTATATGGTGTTTTTTTTTTACTAGTAATGGCGGTGATCTGTGTTTTATTTTTTGCGGTGTTGCGGCAGACAGGTCGGACACTTTTGACACATTTTTGGGACCATTGACATCTACAGAGCGATCAGTGCTATAAATATGCACTGATTGCTATGTAAATGTCAGGCCTCGTACACATGACCTAGTTTCTCGGCAAAAACCAGCAAGAAACTTGCTGGGAGATATTTTTTTGCTGAGGAAACCAGTCGTGTGCACATTTTCGTCGAGGAAACTGTCGAGAACCTCAACGAGCCAAAAAGAGAGCAAGTTCTCTATTTCCTCGACGGGAATGGAGAAACTTGCCTTGTCGAGTTTCTCGACAGCCTAACAAGGAACTCGACGAGGAAAACGATGTGTTTCGCCCGTCGAGTTCCTCGGTTGTGTGTACGAGGCTTTACTGGCAGGGAAGGGGTTAACACTAGGGGGCGATCAAGGGGTTAACTGTGTTCCCTATTGTGTGTTTTAACTGTGGGGGGAAAGGGGACTCACTATAGGAGATGACAGATCGTGTTTTCTACTTTGTAGAAAGACACGTTCTGTCCTTTCCTCCTCAGACAGCACAGGGATTTGTGTTTACACACACAAACCCCCGTGCTCCCGCTCGTGCATGTGATCGCGCCCGCCGTCCACGCGCATCGGCTTCCCTGCTATGCAGGGGGCACACGCGTGCACCATCTGGTGGCTCTCCTGGGCGAAGCCGTATATGTACGAGATTTCACCCGGGAGAGCCATTCTGCCACAGTATATCTGCATAAAGCCTCGTACACACGACCGAGAATCTCGACGGGCGAAACACATCGTTTTGCTCGTCGAGTTCCTTGTTAGGCTGTCGAGGATCTCGGCGAGCCAAATTTTCCCATTCCCGTCGAGGAAAAAGAAGACATGCTCTCTTTTTGGCTCGACGAGATCCTCGACAGTTTCCTCGTCGAAAAATGTACACACGACCGGTTTCCTCGGCAAAAAAAAAAAAAAACAGCAAGAAACTTCTTCCTGTTTTCTGCCGAGAAACTCGGTCGTGTGTACGAGGCCTTAGCCGGTCGGGAACCAGTTAAAGCGGAGTTCCACCCAAAAATGGAACTCTCGCTTATCCCACTCCTCACCCCCTTACATGCCACATTTGGCATGTAATTTTTTTGGGGGGGGAGTGGGGGCTTCAGGAGAAGGGGACTTCCTGTCCCACTTCCTCCTTCCGCCAAGGGGCTGCAAAGGCGATTAAGCTTAATCGCCTTTTGGCAGCCCCTCCCTGTAGGCGATCGCCTAGGACACGTGACAGGTCCTAGGCGATCGCCTGTCCAATCAAACAGCGCCAGGCCAGCGCGTCGCTGGAACGCTTGAGCAGGTAAGTGTCTGTTTATTAAAAGCCAGCAGCTACACTTTTTGTAGCTGCTGACTTTTAATAAACTTAAAAAATGGGTGGAAAACCCCTTTAGGCAGTTCCTGTCCACGTCATTGTAAAATGATGACGGGACAGTAACACCATCGTTATGGGACGATGTCATATGACGTCACCCCAAGGGCGCGGCCACTCCGGGTTGTGCTCCTGTGCGATCTGTCACCCGCTGCATCCATTGGATACAGCGATAACACCAAAAGATAACAGTCCTGCTGTGACCTCCAATGACATGGAAAAAAATGATCCACTACGATGACTATGCTTGTGAATAGAAGCCCAACTACAGTGTCTCTTATGTTAATCACACTTGTTGCAACTGAAAGCGTGCCAACAGGGTTTTCTTCTTTTTCTGCTTACCTTCAAGATTAGTAACTGTGGCAGAATTCTCAGAATATAATGCAATTTATGATAAACTACAAAGACTGTTTTGACTGTAATATTCAGTTCTGGGCATAACGCTGTATTTACAAGCTTTTTATAGACTCGCCCCCTCCCCGATTTAGAATTGCGTGGTGGCAGTTTGATTGGACAAGCTCAATCATGTAAACACGAGTACGGTATGTAAGACTATTGCATAACAGCAATTGTGGAGTCACTGTATGCACGTTAGAGACCATGTGGTCTTAGATAACACAGACACGCATGGAAGTGACAATGTTCACATTTCCCATGCTGACTGCAAAACAAAAGCATCTTGTGGTTTACTTTGTGCATTGAAGTTGTTAAAGGGAGACTGCCATGTTTTTTTTTTTTTTTTTTAAAGGGGTTGTAAAGGCAGAAGTTTTTTTTTCTTAACCACTTAAGGACCGGACCAATATGCTGCTACATGACCCAAGGGGTTTTTACAATTCGGGACTGCGTCGCTTTAACAGACAATTGCGCGGTCGTGCGACGTGGCTCCCAAACAAAATTGGCGTCCTTTTTTCCCCACAAATAGAGCTTTCTTTTGGTGGTATTTGATCACCTCTGCGGTTTTTATTTTTTGCGCTATAAACAAAAATAGAGTGACAATTTTGAAAAAAATTCAATATTTTTTACTTTTTGCTATAATAAATATCCCCCAAAAACATATATAATTTTTTTTTTCCTCAGTTTAGGCCGATACGTATTCTTCTACCTATTTTTGGTAAAAAAAAATCGCAATAGGCGTTTATCGGTTTGCGCAAAATTTATAGCGTTTACAAAATAGGGGATAGTTTTATTGCATTTTTATAAAAAAAATTTTTTTTACTACTAATGGCGGCGATCAGCGATTTTTTTCGTGACTGCAAAATTATGGCGGACACTTCGGACAATTTTGACACATTTTTGGGACCATTGTCATTTTCACAGCAAAAAATGCATTTAAATTGCATTGTTTATTGTGAAAATGACAGTTGCAGTTTGGGAGTTAACCACAGGGGGCGCTGTAGGATTTAGTGTTCACCTAGTGTGTGTTTACAACTGTAGGGGGGTGTGGCTGTAGGACTGATGTCATCGATCGAGTCTCCCTATAAAAGGGATGACTCGATCGATGCAGCGCCATAGTGAAGCACGGGGAAGCCGTGTTTACATACGGCTCTCCCCGTTCTTCAGCTCCGGGGAGCGATCGCGACGGAGCGGCTATAAACGAATAGCTGCACCGTTGTCCCGGATCGCTCCCCGAGGGAATCCGACCACCACATGTAGCGGGGGGGGGGGGGTCCCGATCGGACCCCCAACCCACGTCTAGGCAGGCACGTACAGGTACATTGATGTGCCTGTACGTGCCATTCTGCCGACGTACATATACATGTGGCGGTCGGGAAGTGGTTAATGCATTACAGTAAAACCTTGGTTTGAGAGCGTTTCGCAATACAAGCAAAATGTTTTAGTACATTTTGCCTTGATATACAAGCGATGTCTTGATATAAGAGTAGCGTCATGTCACAACTGAGTATAAAAAAGAAGAGAGGGGCCTCTAAGTGTAGGAATATGGTTACATTTAACCACTTAAGGACCGCCTCCTGCAGATATACCTCGGCAGAATGGCACAGCTGGGCACAATCACGTACAGGTACGTCCTCTTTGGGTGCCCGGGCGCGCGCCCGCGACCCGGTCCGAAGCTCCGTGACCGCGGGACCCGATCGCCGCTGGAGTCCCGCGATCGGTCCCCGGAGCTAAAGAACGGGGAGAGCTGTGTGTAAACACAGCTTCCCCGTTCTTCACTGTGGCGCCGTCATTGATCGTGTGTTCCCTTTTATAGGGAAACACAATCAATGACGTCACACCTACAGCCACACCCCCCTACAGTTAGAAACACAAATGAGGTCACACTTAACCCCTTGTGGTTAACTCCCAAACTGCAATTGTCATTTTCACAGTAAACAATGCATTTTTAAAGCATTTTTTGCTGTGAAAATGACAATGGTCCCAAAAATGTGTCAACATTGTCCGAAGTGTCCGCCATAATGTCGCAGTCACGAAAAAAAAAAACGCTGACCGCCGCCATTAGTAGTAAAAAAAATATAATTAATAAAAATGCAATAAAACTATCCCCTATTTTGTAAACGCTATAAATTTTGCGCAAACCAATCGATAAACGTTTATTGCAATTTTTTTTACCAAAAATAGGTAGAAGAATACGTATCGGCCTAAACTGAGGAAAACAAATGTTTTTTTATATATTTTGGGGGGATATTAATTATAGCAAAAAGTTATTTTCTAAATTGACGCTCTATTTTTGTTTATAGCGCAAAAAATAAAAACCGAAGAGGTGATCAAATACCACCAAAAGAAAGCTCTATTTGTGGGAAGAAAAGGACGCCAATTTTGTTTGGGAGCCACGTCGCACGACCGCGCAATTGTCAGTTAAAGCGACGCAGTGGTGAATCGCAAAAACTGGCCAGGTCCTTTAGCTGCCTAAAGGTCCGGGTCTTAAGTGGTTAATGAAGGTACAACATTTAGCAACTTAGAGGAGCCTCTCTTCTCATTTATACCCTGTAAAAAAAATGCTTTGATATACAAGTGCTTTGGATTACAAGAATGTTTCTGGAACGAATTATGCTCACAAACCAAGGTTTTACTGCACTTCTATTTTAGTATTGGCTGAAGAAATACCAGCTGTGATTGGCTTATATGGGTTAATACGCTGATCCTTGCTAAATAAAACCTGGAGCAATCCATTTGGCGTATGTGCTGGTACCATGTAAACTTTTAAAGCTTTTGCATTTTACATAAGGGGGTGTTAAAATGCTAAAAGAAATGTCACATTATGTGATGACAGGGTCGAACCTGGAAGAAGGACATGAGCAAGAGGGAGAGATCTCAAATGAAATCAGTGTGAAATTATTATACAATCCAAAGGTTATATGAAAGGGGCACTGTGACAAATCCTGAGCGTTATGAATTATGCTGTGATTCATTAGCTGCGTATTCATTTTATTGGATGCATTGGCAAACTCCTGTTTTGCCGCTTCAGATTTGTAACAGGTCACTAGACCGTTATGTGTGAAGAGATATTTGTTTTCCCTGTAATGTGGATCACAAGCAGAATACCCTACACACCGTGACAGCACAGTGACCGCATGTTACGTTTGTAAACATTTTGCTAAGTTTGTAGTCTACAGTTGGCTTTCGGGATCATATAAATGTACCGTATTTGCCGTCGTATAAGGCGACTGGGCGTGTGAACCCTCGTACACACGACCGAGTTTCTCGGCAAAAAACCAGCAAGAAACTTGCTGGGATTTTTTTTTTGCTGAGGAAACCGGTCGTGTGTACATTTTCGTTGAGGAAACTGTTGAGAAACTCGACGAGCCAAAAAGAGAGCATGTTCTCTATTTCCTCGATGGGAATGGAGAAACTTGCCTTGTCGAGTTCCTCGACAGCCTAACAAGGAACTGGACGAGGAAAACGATGTGTTTCGCCCGTCGAGTTCCTCGGTCGTGTGTACGAGGCTTAAGACGACCCCCTAATTTTCCAGCTAAAATTTTTGGTATATACTCACCATATAAGATGACCCCCTTCCTACTAGTCTGTCTGGAAGCTGAGGGGTAGCCGGAACAACTGCTGACAGGAATCTCACTGTGCCATTCCACCAAAAAACTTCACTTTGTCTATATAAAATGACCCCACATTTTTGTCAATTGACAAAAACTCTGACAAAAATCTATTTAATTTTCGTCAACAAACGGAATGAAAATGTGAGGGAGGGACGATTACCCATGTGAACTTTCACTTTCCTTGGAGTCCGTGATTGCTTCCCCGCTCAGCAAGTAAGGTAGCAACTGTAGCGTGCTTAGTGGTGTGGTGTGTGTAGCACTCTCCTCAGACGACTGTGCAGAGCACTGTGCATTACAGGCCTCCCGAGAGTCCAGACTCATGAGCATCCAAAGCACTGTGCATTACAGGCCTCCTCAGACCACCCAGAGCACTGTGTAGCATTACAGGCCTCCTCAGCCCACCCAGAGCACTGTGTAGCATTACAGGCCTCCTCAGACCACCCAGAGCACTGTGTAGCATTACAGGCCTCCTCATACCACCCAGAGCACTGTGTAGCATTACAGGCCTCCTCAGACCACCCAGAGCACTGTGTAGCATTACAGGCCTCCTCAGACCACCCAGAGCACTGTGTAGTATTACAGGCCTCCTCATACCACCCAGAGCACTGTGTAGCATTACAGGCCTCCTCATACCACCCAGAGCACTGTGTAGCATTACAGGCCTCCTCAGACCACTCAGAGCACTGTGTAGCATTACAGGCCTCCTCAGACCACCCAGAGCACTGTGTAGCATTACAGGCCTCCTCATACCACCCAGAGCACTGTGTAGCATTACAGGCCTCCTCAGACCACCCAGAGCACTGTGTAGCATTACAGGCCTCCTCATACCACCCAGAGCACTGTGTAGCATTACAGGCCTCCTCATACCACCCAGAGCACTGTGTAGCATTACAGGCCTCCTCATACCACCCAGAGCACTGTGTAGCATTACAGGCCTCCTCATACCACCCAGAGCACTGTGTAGCGTTACAGGCCTCCTCATACCACCCAGAGCACTGTGTAGCGTTACAGGCCTCCTCAGACCACCCAGAGCACTGTGTAGCATTACAGGCCTCCTCATACCACCCAGAGCACTGTGTAGCATTACAGGCCTCCTCAGACCACCCAGAGCACTGTGTAGCATTACAGGCCTCCTCAGACCACCCAGAGCACTGTGTAGTATTACAGGCCTCCTCATACCACCCAGAGCACTGTGTAGCATTACAGGCCTCCTCATACCACCCAGAGCACTGTGTAGCATTACAGGCCTCCTCAGACCACCCAGAGCACTGTGTAGCATTACAGGCCTCCTCAGACCACCCAGAGCACTGTGTAGCATTACAGGCCTCCTCATACCACCCAGAGCACTGTGTAGCATTACAGGCCTCCTCAGACCACCCAGAGCACTGTGTAGCATTACAGGCCTCCTCATACCACCCAGAGCACTGTGTAGCATTACAGGCCTCCTCATACCACCCAGAGCACTGTGTAGCATTACAGGCCTCCTCATACCACCCAGAGCACTGTGTAGCATTACAGGCCTCCTCATACCACCCAGAGCACTGTGTAGCATTACAGGCCTCCTCAGACCACCCAGAGCACTGTGTAGCATTATAGGCCTCCTCAGACCACCCAGAGCACTGTGTAGCATTACAGGCCTCCTCAGACCACCCAGAGCACTGTGTAGCATTACAGGCCTCCTCAGACCACCCAGAGCACTGTGTAGCATTACAGGCCTCCTCATACCACCCAGAGCACTGTGTAGCGTTACAGGCCTCCTCATACCACCCAGAGCACTGTGTAGCGTTACAGGCCTCCTCAGACCACCCAGAGCACTGTGTAGCATTACAGGCCTCCTCATACCACCCAGAGCACTGTGTAGCATTACAGGCCTCCTCAGACCACCCAGAGCACTGTGTAGCATTACAGGCCTCCTCAGACCACCCAGAGCACTGTGTAGTATTACAGGCCTCCTCATACCACCCAGAGCACTGTGTAGCATTACAGGCCTCCTCATACCACCCAGAGCACTGTGTAGCATTACAGGCCTCCTCAGACCACTCAGAGCACTGTGTAGCATTACAGGCCTCCTCAGACCACCCAGAGCACTGTGTAGCATTACAGGCCTCCTCATACCACCCAGAGCACTGTGTAGCATTACAGGCCTCCTCAGACCACCCAGAGCACTGTGTAGCATTACAGGCCTCCTCAGACCACCCAGAGCACTGTGTAGCATTACAGGCCTCCTCATACCACCCAGAGCACTGTGTAGCATTACAGGCCTCCTCATACCACCCAGAGCACTGTGTAGCATTACAGGCCTCCTCATACCACCCAGAGCACTGTGTAGCATTACAGGCCTCCTCAGACCACCCAGAGCACTGTGTAGCATTATAGGCCTCCTCAGACCACCCAGAGCACTGTGTAGCATTACAGGCCTCCTCAGAACACCCAGAGCACTGTGTAGCATTACAGGCCTCCTCAGAACACCCAGAGCACTGTGTAGCATTACAGGCCTCCTCAGAACACCCAGAGCACTGTGTAGCATTACAGGCCTCCTCATACCACCCAGAGAACTGTGTAGCATTACAGGCCTCCTCAGACCACCCAGAGCACTGTGTAGCATTACAGGCCTCCTCATACCACCCAGAGCACTGTGTAGCATTACAGGCCTCCTCAGACCACCCAGAGCACTGTGTAGCATTATAGGCCTCCTCAGACCACCCAGAGCACTGTGTAGCATTACAGGCCTCCTCAGAACACCCAGAGCACTGTGTAGCATTACAGGCCTCCTCAGAACACCCAGAGCACTGTGTAGCATTACAGGCCTCCTCAGAACACCCAGAGCACTGTGTAGCATTACAGGCCTCCTCATACCACCCAGAGAACTGTGTAGCACTACAGGCCTCCTCATACCACCCAGAGAACTGTGTAGCATTACAGGCCTCCTCATACCACCCAGAGCACTGTGTAGCATTACAGGCCTCCTCAGAACACCCAGAGCACTGTGTAGCATTACAGGCCTCCTCAGAACACCCAGAGAACTGTGTAGCATTACAGGCCTCCTCATACCACCCAGAGCACTGTGTAGCATTACAGGCCTCCTCAGAACACCCAGAGCACTGTGTAGCATTACAGGCCTCCTCAGAACACCCAGAGCACTGTGTAGCATTACAGGCCTCCTCATACCACCCAGAGCACTGTGTAGCATTACAGGCCTCCTCATACCACCCAGAGAACTGTGTAGCATTACAGGCCTCCTCAGAACACCCAGAGCACTGTGTAGCATTACAGGCCTCCTCAGAACACCCAGAGCACTGTGTAGCATTACAGGCCTCCTCATACCACCCAGAGCACTGTGTAGCATTACAGGCCTCCTCATACCACCCAGAGAACTGTATAGCATTACAGGCCTCCTCATACCACCCAGAGCACTGTGTAGCATTACAGGCGTACTTAGACGACTGTGCAAGGCACTGTGCATTACAGGCATCCTGAGAGTCCAGACTCATGGCCATCCACAGGACTGTGCATTACAGGCCTCCTCAGACCACCCAGAGCACTGTGTAGCATTACAGGCCTACCACGCAGAGCACTGTGTAGCATTACAGGCCTCCTCAGACCACGCAGAGCACTGTGTAGCATTACAGGCAATCTCGGATGACTGTCCAGAGCACTGTGCATAACAGGTTCCTCCAGTGCCCTGCTAGTGCCTGAAAACCGCCGGTCAAGCGCTGCTAGTTTTAGTGGAGATTTACCTGCGTTTTTTGGGCGCTGGCAGTGTGAAAGAGCTCTAGGAGTGGTGTATACACTGCTCCTAAATTGCCCCTTCCCATTGGAATCAATGGGCAGCGCCGCCAATGCGCCTGCAAAGCGCCTTGGCAGCGCCGCTAGTTTTAGCAGCGCTTTACCGGCGTTTTTCGGCGCTGGCAGTGTGAAAGGGCTCTTACTAAGCTCTGGAGCAATTGCACTTGCAGAGTACAACTATACTTTGCAAAGTCCACAGTCTATTTGCCTTTAGTAAATCAACCCCAGTGTGTTATGTATTTAATATTTCTTAGGAATGTATTTTGTAGCACACATACACTGAATCTTTTTTTCTTTTATAAAACGCAGATATATTTATTGCTCGTCTACATCTCTGCTGTTCAACGAATAGGCACACATTTGCTAGTATATATTTATAGTAAAAACGTGGAATGGTCTGATTTCAAAGGAAACAAAAATCCCTGTATTTTTCTTGATCACTGACTGGCAACTTAGCCTTTGATGACTTCATGATTGCCGTGATGTCACTGCCTTGAGAAGTGGCAGCTGCACCCACCACAGTTGCCTAGTAACCATGGCTCATATTATATGGACATCTTGTTCTTATTCATTTAGATGTGTGTGTATGAGCGAGTATGGCATGGAACAATTCCCAGTGTCCAAAGCTGTGCTCTGAATTGCCGGCAAATGAATCAGATCTAAACATATGCTCATTATCTCGTAATAACAAATTACTACTACATTCACTGCTTGTAGACGTATTTACCTTTTATAGATACAAACGTAAACACATGCATTAACACTCATGCAGTCATGACTTCTGCCTTGATTTACCTTTCCTGCAGTGATTTTGTAATAACGCAATCCAAAATATTGCAAATAAAAAATAAATATACTATTATTATAGAATAATGAAGATTTCTGGGCTAAGTAAATATAGTCTAAACACAAGAGCTTTGTGTGTCCTTACTTAACCACTTGACCTCCGGAAGATTTCCCCCCCCCCCCCCCTTCATGACCAGGCCATTTTTTTTGCGATGCGGCACTGCGTTAAGTTAACTGACAATTCTTGCAATTGTCAGTTAACTTAACGCAGTGCCGTATCGCAAAAAAATAATGCAACGCTGTACCCAAATAAAATGTATGTGCTTTCTTCCCCACAAATAGAGCTTTCTTTGTGGTATTTGATCACCTCTGCTGGTTTTTTTTTGTTTTTTTTGCGCTGTAAACAAAAAAAAAAAAACAGACAATTTTGAAAAAAATGTACCGTATTTTCCGGCGTATAAGACAACATTCTGGATGCAAAAAAATGCATCCGAAGTCGGGGGTCGTCTTATACGCCGGGTACGGTCTCTGTGCTGCGAGAGCGTCAATGATTTAAAAGACGCTCCTTCTCCTCAGTGTGTTCTGTGATAGGAGGAACACAAATCTTCCCAGCAGCGCCTCTGTTCTGTGTTCCTCCTATCACAGATGCCTTCTCATCCTCGGACGAGATGAGAAGACGTCCGTGATAGGTGGAACACAGAACAGAGGCGCTGCTGGGAAGATTTGTGTTCCGCCTAACACAGGACAGTCTGAGGAGAAGGCGCGTCTTTTAAATCATTGACGCTCGCAGCACGGAGACTGTCATCGCATCGCACCGCACCGCACCGCCTGCTATTCAGAAAAAAAGTGAGTAAATACACCGTTTGCAGTGATGGCACAGAGAGGGGGCAAGTGATGGCACAGAGAGGGGGCAAGTGATGGCACAGTGAGCAAGTGATGGCACAGAGAGGGGGCAAGTGATGGCACAGAGAGGGGGCAAGTGATGGCACAGTGAGCAAGTGATGGCACAGAGAGGGGGCAAGTGATGGCACAGAGAGGGGGCAAGTGATGGCACAGAGAGGGGGCAAGTGATGGCACAGTGAGCAAGTGATGGCACAGAGAGGGGGCAAGTGATGGCACAGAGAGGGGGCAAGTAATGGCACAGAGAGAGGGCAAGTGATGGCACAGAGAGGGGGCAAGTGATGGCACAGAGAGGGGGCAAGTTATGGCACAGAGAGGGGGCAAGTGATGACACAGAGAGGGGGCAAGTGATGGCACAGAGAGGGGGCAAGTGATGGCACAGAGAGGGGGCAAGTGATGTAATGGCACAGTGAGGCATGTAATGTAATGTAATGGCACAGTGAGATTTGAAAAAGCCTGTTTCTGTCAGAGGTTCTGGCTCCCCCTCAGCTTCCAGAAAGACTAGTAAGAAGGGGGTAGTCTTATACGGTGAGTATATCCCAAAACCAACATTTTTCCTGGAAAATTAGGGGGTCGTCTTATACGCCAGAAAATACGGTATATATTTTTTTCTTTCTGCTATTAAACATATCCAATAAAAAAATTAAAAAATCTAATTTCTTCATCAATTTAGGCCAATATGTATTCTGCTACATGTTTTTTGGTAAAAAAAATATTTAAAATAATTGTATATTGATTGATTTGCGCAAAAGTTATAGCATGACTTTGAATTCGCAGCAGTGTGAACTGGGCCTAAACAAGCAATAAAGTCTTGCAGTGGGATCGCTGTCCCCACTACTAAGTGATTTATTTTTAACGTTTTCGGGAATGGCGCTTTCAATAACCCAAAGCAGAGCTACAGGAATGGATATGCAGCAATGAAGCCTGAACTGCAGAGAGTATTGGGATTTCTCTGTTGCTTTCCCAAGGACAGAAGTAATAAAACTGACAGATTACACTTTTCTACCCAAATACTGTAGAGAACAACTTTGTGGAACTTTCCCTTAAACGGGGTCATATATAAATGTTATTTACTTAGTGACCACTTCTTTCTGCCCAAACATTTCCCAACAGTCTGTTTCAATAGGCCTTGTGGCAGGAAGCCTGGTTTGTCCAGGAAACCGAAAACCTGCCCGCTGTCCAAATATAGAAGCTGATATCATGGCCAGCATACTTTGCATAATAGATGTATAAGTTGTTTCGGAGTTATCAAATATATCTAGTTTGACTAACAAATGAGTTAAATACATATTGGACTGTCATCATTTTTAATTCTAGAATATGTAAGGATTTCATAGTCCCTTAACCACTTGCTTACTGGGCACATATACCCCCTTCCTGCTCAGGCGAAATTTCAGCTTCCGGCACTGCGTCGCTTTAACTGACAATTGCGCGGTCATGCGACGTGGCTCCCAAACAAAATTGACTACCCTTTTTCCCCACAAATAGAGCTTTCTTTTGGTGGTATTTGATCATCTCTGCGGTTTTTATTTTTTATGCTATAAACAAAAAAAGAGCGACAATTTTGAAAAAAACACAATAGGGCAGATCCACAAAAGAATTACGCCGGCGTATCTATTGATACGCGCGTAATTTAAAATTTCCCGCGTCGTATCTTTGTTTTGTATATACAAAACAAGATACAACAGCATCTGGGATCGATCCGATAGGCGTACGTCTTAGTACGCCGTCGGATCGTAGATGCATTTTTTCTGCCGGCCGCTAGGTGTCGTTTCCGTCGAATTCCGCGTCGAGTATGCAAATTAGCTAGTTACGGCGATCCACAAACGTACGTCTGGCCGGCGCATTTTTTTTACGTCGTTTGCGTTCGGCTTTTTCCGGCGTATAGTTACCCCTGCTATTATGAGGCGTACTCAATGTTAAGTATGGCCGTCGTTCCCGCGTCAAATTTTGAATTTTTTACGTTGTTTGCGTATATCGTTCGCGAATAGGGATTTGCGTAGAATGACGTCACTGTCGGAAGCATTGGCTTGTTCCGGTTTATTTTCGAGAATGCGCACTGGGATACCCCCATGGACAGCGCATGAGCCGTTAAAAAAAAACGTTGTTTACGTCGGGTCGTGACGTATTTACATAAAACACACCCCATCACATCCATTTGAATTCCGCGCCCTTACGCCGCCAAAGATACACTACGCCGCCGTAAGTTACTTACGGCGCAAATTCTTTGAGGATTCGAAAAAAATAAAAAAGTTACGGCGGCGTAGTGTATCTTAGATACGCTACGCCCGGCGGATTAATGCGCCGATCTACGTGGATCTGCCCCAGCATTTTTTGCTATAATAAATATCCCATTTTTTTTTAGAAAAACAATTTTTTTTGGGGGAGGTGACCGATCTGTGTCCCTATGTACAAGGGACACAGCATCATTCTCCTCTACCTGACAGGATGTGGATCTGTGCGCCAGGCATGCACATTGGCACCGCAGTGATGCGGCGACGCTCGCACGCCCCCCCCCCAGTGGCTGGAGGTGCTGAGGATGTCAATAGACGTCCTCCCGGCATTTTAGAGCTGCCTTGTGGCCGTCTTTTGCCTATGGCCAGGATACGAAGTGGTTAAAGCGTAATTAAATCCAACACCGAAAATGTATTATATTGCAGCCCAATCATTAGATGTGGTGGCTGCATCTGTTTTCTTTTCTATTGCTTTTCTCTCCTCTATTTTGACCTGGTAATGTGGCTAGTAACATACCTCCTGTATTAGTAAGACACAACTCTGGATCGATTGACCATAAGAGGCACATCAGACAGCAGCATTGTCAGCCTGCGGGGAGGGTAGTGCTAAATGTACTAGCAGACTTAAATACACTAACAAATTGAAGCCAAACTCCAGCTCACACTTTAGGCCTCATGCACAATGGACACTTTTACAGCTGCTGTTTTTGGCTTCAGCCCTGGTTCACAACATGCAATGTGGGAAGAGCACAAGATTTGCGGCGTCTCCCTGTTTTCCAATCAACGGCGTCCATGTGATCTGCTGCGGGTGTCAATATTCGATTAACGACACGCCCGAAACCAATTGCAATTCGCAGTGCGATTGCCAGAGTGGCATTTGATGGGTGTGAACACCCATGCAATGCAATTCAGGTGTGAGAAAAAAAAGAGTCCTGCACCATTTTGGTGTGGATGCGATGCAATTTTGGCCGTACAAAATGTATATCTCAAATGTCCTCTCACAGACATAACCTGTGATGTGCACAGGAATGCGATGCGTTATCTGTGCGAATCACAGGTGTTTTCCACGCACCATTATGAACCTAGGCTCAAGCATTTTTTTTCTGCAGCCAGTAAACTCCAAAAACGCTGCAAAACTCATTTTACAGCTACAGCTTTCTAAAGCTAACACTACTGGCGTTTTTAATAGCGTCCAGTGTGCATGAGGCTTTTTAAAGCGGATGTCCGCTGAAAAAAAAATATTAAAAGCCAGCAGCTACAAATACTGCAGCTGCTGACTTTTAATATTAGGACACTTACCTGTCCTGGAGTCCAGCGCCGACCGCAGCAGAGGACGAGCGGTCGCTCGTCACTCTGCTGCCCCCCCTGCCATCCTCGGTGAGGGAACCAGGAAGTGAAGCACTCCAGCTTCACTGCCCGGTTCCCTACGGCGCATGCGCGAGTCGCGCAACGCCTGACGATTGGCTCCAGTTGTGTACTGAGAGCCGAGTGTTCCCAGAACACAACAGGGGAGGGGAGGTGACGTCATGCCTGCAGTCTGCCCGAGACTGTGTGGCCGGCAGTGGGTGCAAATACCTGTCTTTAGACAGGTATCTGCACCCCCCTCCCCCCTGAAAGGTGTCAAATGTGACACCGGAGGGGGGGGGTTTCCGATCAGCGGGACTCCACTTTAGGGTGGAGCTCCGCTTTAAGCAGTTACAGCAAAGTTTTTTTTTTCCTTTTGAGATAAAAGTTTTGCATGAATTAATAAAAGCAGATCATTTTAATCACCCCTGAGAGTGTTAGTAGTTTGTGTCATCCATGTAAACTGATACATTCTGCTAGAGAGTTTGCACTTCTGAAAAACAACAGACTTGCTGGCTGGATCACCAGATGAAAACAGAAGAAAGAAAGCCTTAAAGCGGAGGTCCACCGATTTTTTTTTTTTTAAAGTCAGCAGCTACAAATACTGCAGCTGCTGACTTATAAAATAAGGACACTTGTACCTGTCCAGCGCGCCCGCGATGTCGGCACCCGAGGCCCAGACCCGTCCCTCGGTCCTCGGATGCTGCCGCCGCCATCTTCGGTAAGGGAATCAGGAAGTGAAGCCTTAAGGCTTCACTTCGTGGTTCCCTACTGCGCATGCGCGACTTGCGCTGCGCAATGCCACTGGTCCCTGCTGTCTTCTGGGACCCGTGTGTCTCCCAGAAGACGGCGGGGAGGGGGGCCGGGCGCTGGACGTGGCGTAGACTGCGGCAGATAATGTGGGGGTCTATGCCCGGAAGTGGGTGCAAATACCTGTCTTAGAGGTATCTGCTCTCCCCCCCCCCCCCCCGAAAGGTGCCGTCGGCGCGCTCGCAACCCACGGCTGGGATCTTAGAAAGGGGGGGGGCACGTACGACCCTGTGCCCAGCCGTGCCATTTTATTGACTTATATCGTCTTCTCGTTCTTCCTCTCTGTGACCCGATCGCTGGACACCGGCGGCGATCGGGTCCGCTGTTCCCGCGGGGATGGTCACAGAGAAGAGTACCGGGTCGCGAGCGCGCCGCCAGCGATGCGCTCGCATTCTACGGCTGGGTTCTTAAAGGGGACGTACATGTACGCCCTTGTGCCCAGCCGTGCCATTTTTTTTTACGTATATCGTTGTGCGGCGGTCCTTAGGTGGTTAATTAGGTAACTAGGTGACTTCATACCTTAGAATTTCTGCAATATAATAAATGTTTGTTTTTAGGTTTAATACTGCTTTAAGTAAAAAAAAAACTCTATGGCACCACTTACAGCATGAGTGGCGCTGCCGATATATTGGCACTCATTCAGGTAAAGTGATGACGGGAGGGGGTGGGGGGAGCTGAAGAGGGAGAGCTTCTCGCCCTGGAGAGGCCCTTTAGACTGCTTTCCCCCACTTCATACGTTTTTACTTTGAGTGCAATCACATTGTAGCAGTCTGAATCTAAATGGTCCACAATTGTAAATGACTGAAGAATAGAGATATCAAGAGCCTTGGAAAAAAAATTATATACTAAGGTCCATGCAGAGCTGTCTAAATAGCATCATGGGCCCCTGGGCAAAGAAATGCTCTGGGGCCCCTACAATGATGACAGTGCAGGTAAACAGACATCAAGTAGGTAGGAGGTAGACTGCCTCCCCTGTGTATCTATCACTCTCAGTGTCATCATGGGGCCCCCAATTTCGGGGCAGCGTGGGCTCAAGGACCAGCTGCTTTGGGGAAAGTGCAGGGCCCCCCCCATGCAGCTGGGGCCCCTGGGCAGTGCCCAGGTGTGCCCTCTCATTAAGACAGCCCTGGGTCCATGTGACCACTGTGGATTTCAGAAATAGGTTCATTTGTTTCAACAAACAGAAGTGAAGGGGGAAAGGAGCTGTTCGGGAGCTCACAGAGGATGTTGCAAGGGGGTATAAAAACCCAGTAAGGGAACAATTTAATGAAAAGCTGCCCAAAGACCAGGCCTCTTTTGCGTCGCTTTAACTGACAATTGCGCGGTTCTGTTCTTGCACATGCGCATTTCTTTTTTGATTACATTTCTCGCACGATTCTCCCATCATTGATTAGAAAATCGTTTGTTTTTCAAAAAATGTCCAACATGCCCGAAAATCGGCTGTTGCTGCTGCAGCCCACTAATGGTGCAACACGAATGAAAATTCTTAGATAAGATTCTCGAAAGAATATTCTTTCAAAATTCTACCCATGTATGGCCTGCCTAAGTGTTCGTAGATTAGAAGACAACAGCTACAGTATTTGTAGCTGCTGACTTTAACATTTTTGGGGGGAGACTGGAGTTCATCTTTAACCACTTGGCGTCCGCGCTATAGCCAAATGAGGGCCACAGCGTGGACCCCAAATGCACAGCGTGGTCCCGAAGAGGAAGAGGCACATCCGCCTCATCAGTGCAATACATACCCCCTGCCAGTGCCCACGAGTGCCACCTATCAATGCCCACAAGTGCCACCTATCAATGCCCACAAGTGCCACCTATCAATGCCCATCAGTGGTGCCAATAAATGCCTCATAAGTGCCACCTAGCAATACTGCCTATCAGTGTAACCTACCAGTGCTGATCAGTGTCCATCGCTGCCACCCATCAGTGGCCATCACTGCCACCCATCAGTGCCCATAAGTGCCCATCAGTGCCATCTATCAATGCCACCTATTAGTGCCACTTCTCAGTGCCACCTATCATTGCCCTTTAGTGCCACCCATCAGTACCACCTCTCAGTGTCACCTCTCAGTGCCCACCAGTGCTGCCTTATCAGTGGCCATCAATGCAGCCTATCGGTGCCCTCCAGTGCAGCCCATCAGTGCAGCCCATCAGTGCAGCCCATCAGTGCAGCCCATCAGTGCAGCCTTATCAGCTTACATCAATGAAGGAGAAAAATTACCTGTTTGCAAAATTTATAACAAAATATAACAAAATATATATATATTTTTTAAATCGGTCCTTTTTAATTTTTTTTTAACAAAAAATAAAAACTGCAGAGGTGATCAAATACCACCAAAAGAAAGCTCTATTTGTGCGGAAAAAAATATATAAAAATGTCATTTGGGTACAGCGTTGTATGACCGCGCAAATGTCATTCAAAGTGTGAAAGCGCTGAAAGCTGAAAATTGGTCTGAGCAGGAGGGGGGTTTAAGTGCCCAGTAAGCAAGTGGTTAAGGTCCACTTTAAGCCCCCATTCACACCTGAGTGATTTAAAGAATATTTCCGAAAGCGCTCCTCTCTCAACAGCAGATTTCCATGTTAAGCCTCGTACACACGACCGGTATTCTCTGCAAAAACCCGCAAGAAAACTGCTTCTTGCCGAGAAAACCGTTTGTGTGTACAAGGCTTTCAGGTTTCACGTCTGGAAATCTGGCCGACAAAAAAAGAGAACCTGCTCTCTTTTTTTCTCATTGAGATTCTTGTCGTTTCCCGACGAGAAACCCGTGTGTATACTTACCTGTCGCCGTGGAAACCCGCACATGCTCGAAATGAGTTTGACACATGCACGGTAGCTTCCACAGCATAGGTAGGGTGAATGCTCGTCGTACTCGAAGACGTCACCGCGTTCTTGCCTTTCAAGAGAACCGCGGTTCTTTTGAAAAGTCAGTGGGTTGGATTCAGATAGAATGGTCTATCTATGTGGCGGCGTAACGTATCTCAGATACGTTACGCCGCTGTAAATTTGGGCGCAAGTTCCGTATTCAGAAAGAACTTGCGCCCATAGTTAAGGTGGCGTAACATATTTGGTCCGGCGTAAGCCCGCCTAATTCAAATGGGGATGATGTGGGCGTGTTTTATGTAAATACACTGTGACCCCACGTATTTGACGTATTTTACGAACGGCGCATGCGCCGTCTGTCGAATATCCCAGTGTGCATTGCTCCAAAGTACGCCGCAAGGACGTATTGGTTTCGACGTGAACGTAAATGACGTCCAGCCCTATTTGCGAACGACGTAAAATTTTCAAAACTCGGCGCGGGAACGACGTCCATACTTAACATTAGCTACGCCTCATATAGCAGGGGTAACTTTACGCCGGAAAAAGCCTAACGTAAACGACGTAAAAAAAATGCGCCGGCGGGACGTACGTTTCTGAATTCGGCGTAAATACCTAATTAGCATATTCCTTGAGTAACTATACGGAAGCGCCACCTAGCGGCCAGCGTAAATATGCAGCCTAAGATACGATTTCCCTAAGATGCAGCCGGTCGGATCTTAGGGAAATCTATGCGTAACTGATTCTATGAATCAGGCGCATAGATACGACGGCCGGACTCAGAGATACGACGGCGTATCCGGAGATACGCCGTCGTATCTCGTATCTGAATCCGGCCCAGTGTGTACACTCGGGCGGCAAGAGATTCTTGCCAAGAATCTCGTCAGGGAAAACGATGGGTTTTTCCTGACGAGATTCTTGCCTGTGTGTACAGGGCCTAAGTCTACTGTGCCCATTCTCATCTGAACAATGTGCTATTGCTCAACGCTCACCAAAAGTACAGACTGAAATAAGAGCATCATAAAAATGTAAAAAAAAAGCAAAAAAAACTTTTTGTCTAAAACAAAAATGCTCAAACCAGGAAAAAAAAACTTTGTACACAAATGTGTATCCATGCTAAGTGTTTTTCATGATATACTTCGTCTAGCCACTTGAGATCCGCGCTATAGACAAAAGACATCTACAGCGCGGCTCTCAAGTGCCGAGTGGACGTCTTTGGACGTCTTTTTCTGTGCATTACCCGCACGCCACTGGGGGGGCACGCAGTGGGTAAACACTGTGCCGGCGCATCGCTGGGAAGCCGATGCGTGTATCTGGCGGGCGCGATGTCCGCCGGGTACACGCGATCGTCGGTGACAGCAGGGACGTGGAGCTCTGTGTGTAAACACAGAGCTCCACGTCCTGTCAGGGAGAGAGGAGACCGATCTGTGTCTCTTGTACATAGGGACACAGCATCGGTCAGTCCCCTCCCCCCGCACAGTTAGAACACACCCAGGTAATACATTTAACCCCTTCCTCACCCCCTAGTGGTTAACCCCTTCCCTGCCAGTCACATTTATACAGTAATTAGTGCATTTTTATAGCACTGATTTCTGTATAAATTTGAATGGTCCCAAATTTGTGTCAAAAGTGTCCGGTATGTCCGTCGCAATATCGCAGGTCTGACAAAAAAAAAATGCAGATCGCCGCCATTACTAGTAAAAAATAAAAAAATAAATCTATCCCCTATTTTGTAGGTGCTATAACTTTTGCGCAAACCGATCAAATACGCTTATTGCGATTTTTTTTTAACAAAAATATGTAGAAGAATACGTATCGGCCTGAACCGAGGAAAAATTTTTTTTTTTTTTTTTTAAATTGGGATATTATTATAACAAAAAGTTAAAAATATTGTGTTTTTTTTCCAAATTTTCAGGTTTTTTTTGTTTATAGCGCAAAAAAAAAAAATCGCAGAGATGATCAAATACCACCAAAAGAAAGCTCTATTTGTGGGGAAAAAATTATAAAAATATAATTTGGGTACAGTGTTGTATGACCGCGCAATTGTCATTCAAAATGCGTCAGCGCTGAAAGCTGAAAATTGGTCTGGACACGAAAGGGGTTTAAGTGCCCAGTAATGAAGTGGCTAGGTTGCTTATGATTGTGGTGCATTTTGTATGTTTCTTTGGTTCTCTGTAAGTATTATTGCCCCTCTGATTCCGTATTTCCGGAGGTTATATGAGCGTTCCATCGCAGCGTGCGGGTGAACTTCACAAAAGAGTCTCTTTGGTCAGTTTGTAATGAAGAATTACCCAAACTCTTATTTTCGTACCGGAAAGCTAGTTACCGCTATTCATTCGGTAAAATTGTTATATTGGAACTGGAGCTGCTTTCAGCCCCTTTCTCTTATTTTTTTTTGACTTTCCATTAACCTTGCAGACACCAACAGCTCGGCGCTCCTCTGCCCCTCGCGTATCCGCTTTGTTCGTGTTTTCTTTTGAAAATATCATGCTCTTCGCACATTGCTGGCGCTGTGAAGAATGTTTGCTTTGCTGTTTTGCCATTTTTTTTTCTGATGTCCCTCATGCCTTTTATAATAAATCTGTCTCTTGTAATGAAAACAAGGAGGGGGGGGGGGCACAGAACTGAAAATGTAATTTCCTTCAATGTGTGACTTAAAAAAATAAATGTGATCTTTTGTTTTATGGCAAAGATCTGACCTTGATATTATTCATGATTCCATTGTATAACTGAATATTTCAGTTTCTGTTGTTGTTTGGTATTTTAAATGACATTGTTACACAAAAATATGAAACTTTTTATTGGCAGTACCAACCAGCTTTTGTACACTTCTGGGTGTGTTGTTGCTCCACTATGTGGCTGTCCCCCTCCCTGCCCCCAATGTCGCTTAACAGAAGGGGGAGTTTTTGGGACTTTAAATCAAATGCCGCTTAGGGTTGCCACCTGTCCAGTTTTGACCCAGACAGTACGGGTTTAGGATGCTGAGCCCGGGTTTCCCTCTGCCTGGCACCCAGACACCAGTGCTGCTGACAGGGGGTACCATGGGGCCTCAGCACACAGGGGAACCCAGACAGCAGGGGGATCGGAGCGGCGGGCCGGCAATTACAGTGCCACCTGCCAGTGCCCGCCAGCCATCAGTGCCATCTGCCAGTTTCCCCCAGCCATCAGTGCCACCTGCCAGTGCCCCCCAGCCGTCAGTGCCACCTGCCAGTGCCCGCCAGCCATCAGTGCCATCTGCCAGTGCTAGCCAGCCATCAGTTCCACCTGTCATTGCCCCCCAGCCATCAGTGCCACCTGCCAGTGCCCGCCAGCCATCAGTGCCACCTGCCAGTGCCCGCCAGCCATCAGTGCCATCTGCCAGTGCCCACCAGCTGTCAGTCCCACCTGCCAGTGCCAGCCGTCAGTGCCACCTAATCAAATCAGTGCTGCAGATCAGTGCCACCTAATCTGTATTGTGCTTTAAGAAACTGTCACATGACATTTAAAAAAAGTGCCAGTGCCCGCCAGCCATCAGTTCCACCTGCCAATGCTAGCCAGCCGTCAGTTCCACCTGCCAGTGCCCCCCAGCCATCAGTGCCACCTGACAGTGCCCAAAAGCCGTCAGTGCCACCTGCCAGTGCCCGCCAGCTGTCAGTGCCATCTGCCAGTGCCCGCTAGCCATCAGTGCCATCTGCCAGTGCCCGCCAGCTGTCAGTCCCACCTGCCAGTGCCAGCCGTCAGTGCCACCTGCCAGCCGTCAGTGCCATCTGTCAGTGCCATTCAGCCATCTATCAGTGCTACATGTCAGTGCCACCTAATCATATCAGTGCTGCAGATCAGGGCCACCTAATCTGTATTGTGCTTCGAGAAACTGACACATGACATTTAAAAAAAGGATCGGTAATCGGTATCGGTGAGTACTTGAAAAAAAGTATCAGTACCTGTACTCGGTCTTAAAAAAGTGGTATCGGGACAACCCTAATATATTTTATTAAAAACGTCCGCACCAGCAGTTGCCTGTCACCTCTCTCTCCCTTATGTTTTGACTCCTCTATATTTGCCCTCCTCCTCTGAAATTGCCCCTCCCCCTCTGTATTTGCACCCCCCTCTGTATTTGCACTCCCTCCTCTGTAATTGTCCCCATCATTGTAATTGTCCCCCCTCTGTAATTGCTCCCCACACCCACCACTCCGATCCCCCTGCTGTCCGGGCCCCCCTGTGTGCTGGGGCCCCGTGGTAACCCCCTGTTGGCTGCCATGGGGGTATTGGAGGGAGGAGGATTTGTGCTAGTAGGGGAAGAAGCAAAACTTAATTTGGGTGACAGGCATCCCATGATTCTGTCGGGTAACAAACACAGCAAAATCGCACTGCGGTTGGGGTGCCATGCCGTGTGCCGCTAAAGTGTTCGGGTTTGGCTTGAAGAAAAGGTGGCATCCCTAGTGTCACTAGTCTGTCCCAAAGGTATGCAGGCATAAGACACACCCCCTGCCACACCCCTTAACTACTAGGGGTCCTCGCTATAGACGAATGACGGCTACAGCGCGGACCTCAAATGCCAGGAGGACGTCAATAGACGTCCTCCCCTTTGTACACGCCCCGCACGCTCCCTGCATGCTGTGATCACAGAGTGACTGAGACTCGGGTGATCACAGATCTGGTCCCGGCCCCTTACCACGTGATCAGCTGTCAGCCACTGACAGCTCATCACATGATGTAAACAAAGCTAACAGCGTGAGGAGAAAAAAAAGCCAATCACCGGCTCATGTATAAAAGACATTGGTCCCTAGTGGAAGAGGCACATCAGCCTCATTAGTGCTCACCACTACCCCCTGCCAGTGCCACCTGCCAGTGACCACCAGTGCAATAAATTCCACCTATCAATGCCCACCAGTGCCACCTATCAATGCCCACCAGTGGTGCCAGTCAGTGCCTCATCAGTGCCACCTAGCAGTACTGATTGATTGATTGATTTTTGAGCTTAATTAGGCGCCAAATGCCCACTGTGAAGTGAGCGTCTAAGCGCCGCTGGTGAGATGTAACTTTGAATCAATCCGTGGTGAGGAAGAGAGAGAAAAGAGAAGAGAGGGCGGTGAAAGGAAAGGGTATCCAGCCCTTAGGGGAGCAAGAGGAAAGAGCCGTGAAGTGTATGAGAAAAAATATAAAAGAAAAAAGGAACAGTGGGGATACTAGAGGAGGGGTAGAAGACATCATAGTTATTAGAGAGGCAAGTGGCCCCTTCAATGAGGGGGCGGACTGTAAGAGAGAAAAGAATATACATTTATCCATAGGCCTGGACGAACAGCTCCGTCTTTAGTTTTTTTCTGAAGAGGAGCAGGTTAGGTGTCATCTTAAGTTCCAAGGAGAGGGCATTCCACAGCATGGCCACCCTACTCTGGAGTCGTTTGCCTCCCATGGAAGAAAGTTTAGATGGAAGGACTGTGGCTAAATGTTGGGTCTTGGATCTTAATAGGCGCGAGGGTTCATAGTGCACCGCCAAGCTGTGTAAGTACTTGGGACCCTGTCCCCAGTATGCACGAAAGAAGATACAGAGCGTTTTAAAGATCACTCTCTGCTCGATAGGGAGCCAATGAAGTGATCTCCTGGCCAGGCTAATATGGTCTCGTCTCGCTAGACCGAGTACAAAGCGAGCAGTGTGGTTCTGAACCACCTGGAGCTTATGGGCCCATTTCTGCGGGGCACCCAATAGGAATACGTTTGCCCCGTCTAACCGGGAATGGATAAAAGCCTGGGCAAGTAGTGACCTGTTATTTTGCGTGAATAGATGTTTTACTTTTCTGAGGAGCCTTAGATGGTAATTGGCATTCCGCAGGATGTTTCTAAAGTGGGGCACAAACGAGAGGGTGTCATCAATTATGACTCCTAGGTTTTTTACCTGCTTGGCTGGAATGGGTGTGGGTCCGAAAGACAGAGGCCAAGCAGCCAGCAATAGGGGGCTAGTAGGACCAATTAATAGAACTTCAGTTTTAGCTGCGTTCAGTCCAAGCCTATTGCCAGCCATCCAGTCCTGTATTTCTACCAGGCATTTCGCCAACTGAACTGGCTGCTGAGGTCCTCTTGCTGAATCAACCAGAATTTGTGTGTCATCGGCATAAAGCTGGCACTCCAAGTTATTGTTCTGGATGATGTCAGCAAGAGGACGAACATAGCAGTTAAAGAGGAGTGGCGATAGAGCACTCCCCTGTGGAACTCCGCATGTCAAAGGTCTTGGGGTAGAGCGGTGTGTTCCCATCTGCCTATCGGTCTCACCTACCAGTGCTGATCAGTGCCCATCATTGCCACCCATCAGTGCCCATCACTGCCACCTATCAGTGCCCATCACTGGCAGCTATCAGTGCCCATTACTGCCAGCTATAAGTGGCACCTATCAGTGACGCCTATTAGTGCCAATTATCAGTGCCCACCAGTGCCACCTATCAATGCCCTTCAGTGCCACCCATCAGTGCCACCTCTCAGTGCCCACCAGTGCCGCCTCTCAGTGCTCACCAGTGCTGCATATCAGTGCCGCCTTATCGGTGCCCATCAGTGCCCAGAGTGAGATCGCAGAAAGCTGATCTGGGCAGGATGGGGGTTTAAGTGCCCAGTAAGCAAGTGGTTAAATGAGAATTGTACAAAAAAACAAGACCCACAAGTGCCTTTTTACCACTACTATTCCTTTGTATTGGCTTATGGAATTCACAAATGCAGTCATTTAGAATTTGGACGAAAGGTTTGGCACTGGGGAAACTCTTTTTGAAAGATAAAACTTCTTCTGAGCATGCAATGTGAATTGAATTGAATTGAAAACTTCTGCATGGGGGGAGGATAATGCAATAAAAGGCGTTCCCTTGACATCGCTATGCAGTTCTTGTCATGTTGTGTGTTTATCTGGGAATTACACCAGGGCTATCTGAAGTCTTTTCTCTTCGTCTATTTAGTGCGATTTCCAAGGTTGCCACGGCAACCAGAACATGACCTGTTCATGTAGCCAAGTGTCTGCCATAGCATAGCCGGAGCTTGTCCTGGAGAGAGACCATGCCACATCTAAATATAAACTACTTTCATAGGCTGAAGCTTCCTATCTATCATATTCATTTTTTTTTTCTTTCGCAGCTCCAATTCCGAGATAACCTGTGGCTTCTTCTTTCATTAACCACAGGTCAACGTGCCATTCCGTGACGGTAGCAAAATCATTTTTGAGGTCATTTATAAAAGTAAAATGCAGAAATGAATAATGGGGATGTTGCTTTAAGCAAAGAAATCCAATTCAATATTCAATTTTAGAAAATGGACGCACATTTTTCATTGGTTGCTCAGGGCAGTAGACCTTTTTCTTTCCTTTGCCCCATACCAGGGTGGACCTCCATGTAGATAAAGTCTACTTCGAAATCGAATACCTGGTAGAGGACTGAGATATTTTTTGACAATTTGTGGCAGTATCGCTGTCTGACGGATCCAGACTGAATCCCACATTTTTCTTTCGTTCATAGACGGACACAGCCTTCTTTGACATTAGGGTTATGCTTCTTCCTACCAGGAGAGTACTCTCCCGGTAGGAAGAAGCATAACCCTAATGTCAAAGAAAGGCTGTGTCCGTCTATGAACTCAGAGAAATGGATTTTACGGTGAGTACAAAAATCCTATTTTCTCTTTCGTTCATAGACGGACACAGCCTTCTTTGACATTAGGGTTATGCATCTTCCTACCAGGAGAGTACTCTCCTGGTAGGAAGAAGCATAACCCTAATGTCAAAGAAGGCTGTGTCCGTCTATGAACTCAGAGAAATGGATTTTACGGTGAGTACAAAAATCCTATTTTTTGGCTATGGGTCCGTTTTATTTAGGTCTCATTACGGCCTATGAAGAGAAGTGAGTTTTTCTACAAGGGCACAAAAAAAATGGGTTGCTAGAACCGTTTGGGGTCCTACCCACCTATTAACTGCTGGTTAACTTGAAAGGTTAACTGAGGCAGCTCCTGCTCCCATCCTCCATTCAGTACTGTTCTGCCTCCCGCTCTCTGCTGTGAAGATGGAAGTGGCGGAGGCTGGGGGGAAAGCAGGGCCGTGTTTGTGATCTACCCATTGGCTGCCATTCATTTACTTCCATTTTGTTTATGTTTGTTTTTAGGCAAGAACATTTTTTTTGGTTATACTTTTGTCAACTCTGGTTTCTGCAACAACCAAAAAAAAAAGGATGCAAAATCGAATGCAGACTAATATAAACTGAACTGAGCTGAACTGATATACAATGATGTAAATTGGACTGAACTGAAGACAGATGTGCAAACTGATGTATACTGATGTAATCTGAACAGTGGCGGCTGGTTATAATTTTTTTTAGGGGGGGGCGGCAAACAGTGCACCCACAGACACCCTCCACCCCCTTCCCCGGTTTAGTTCGGTTGGTCGGGTCCGGAGCACTTACACCATCTATGGCGGGCAGCGCTTTACCCAGGCGATGGGCATCGTGAGCGGCTTCCACTTCCCCTGCTTTCCTGAACGTGCATCGCGGCGGCTTTCGTCTCCTCCCTCCACCTCCTTAGCTGGCAATCGGAGCGTTTCTTCTTTCATCCAATCGGGAAACGGGTCTCCAGGAGGAGAATCAGTGAGAAGATAGCGAATATTAATTTGCAATTGTCACACAAATGGGTGGGCTTGGTTCACAGTGCTCTGCAAACTGAGCCCACCCTTTTTTGAACCCTATTCAAGCATCTGGCTCTAATCACGTGCTTAAAAAAAACATCCCCCCCCCATTGGAATTCTTGCACCTGGCCTGACGCATGGATAGGCCCCCCCTAATGGACTGGCCGTTTCAAATCAGCTTCTAATGTACGATCCGAAAATCGTATGAAAAATGCCGATCGTACAATAATCAGTTCATTAGTGCAGAGTTTTCGAGAGCCGATCATGACAGTTCATTGGATATTATTCTATCGGACATGCACGGAAATTTTTAACATACGATGCCAGATTGTACGATTTTCGTTTTAACCACTTGCTTACTGGGCACATATACCCCCCTCCTGCCCAGGTGAAATTTCAGCTTCCGGAAATGCGTCGCTTTAACTGACAATTGCGCGGTCGTGCGACATGGCTCCCAAACAAAATTTTTCCCCACAAGTAGAGCTTTCTTTTGGTGGTATTTGATCGCCTTTGCGGTTTTTATTTTTTGCGCTATAAACAAAAAAGAGCGACAATTTTGAAAAAAATTACAATATTTTTTACTTGTTGCTCTAATTAATAGCCCAATTTAAAAAAAAAAAAAAAATCCCAGTTTAGGCCAATACGTATTCTACATATTTTTGGTAAAAAAAAAAAAAAAATCACAATAAGCGACTGGTTTGCGCAAAAGTTATAGCGCCTACAAAATAGGGGACAGAAGTGTTTTTTTTTTTATTTGAATTTTTTTACTAGTAATGGCGGCGATCTGCGATTTTTATTGGGACGGCGACATTATGGCGGACACATCGGACACATTTTTGGCGCCATTCACATTTTTACTGCGATCAGTGCTATAGATATGCACTAATTACTGTATAAATGTGACTGGCATTGAAGGGGTTAACACTAGGGGGTGAGGAAGGGGTTAAATTATGTTCCCTATATAGTGTTCTAACTGTAGGTGGAGGGGGGGTGACCGATCTGTGTCCCTATGTACAAGAGACACAGATCGGCCTCCTCTCCAGAGACAGGACGCTGTCTCTGTGTGAGCCGGCAATGAGAAATGATCTCATATGTTTACATATGAGATCATCTCTCATTGGCCGCACAGATCGCATAGCAAACGGCCACTCTGATTGGCCGTTCGCCGTGATCTGTGATTCGCTGTGTCCAAGGGACACAGCCAACACAGTGTTTTCCTGCTGCGCGCTTGGGAGCGCGCGGCGGGAACGCCAAAAGGGGCGGACGTCAATTGACGTCCACTTGGATTTTCAGGTCCGCGCTGTAGCCGTCATTCGGCTATAGCGCGGGCCCCAGGTGGTTAATCGGTACAGCTGTCATTCGAAAATGCAATACAAATACACTACAACACATGACATCACTTCCGAATTTTTATTCTGTCGTACGAAAATTTTTGTGACTTTACTAAAATCATCAGATTCGACCCGAGATTAGCATTAAAAAAAAAAAAAAAAAACAGATGATCATTCGTCCGATAATCGCATCAAGTGTACAGGGCATAACTTCAGCTTGTTCAATCAAACTCTAATGGAAAAAAAAAACCTTGAAGCTGATTGGTTTCTATGCAGCGCTGCACCAGATTTTGCACCCTCCAGTTTCAACATAGGCTAACATACAGGGGCGATTAGAGGCAGAAATAAAAAGCACCAGATGCCCCTATCAGCAGCATTAAAAATGTCCAGTGTGCATGAAGTCCTATCGTCAATCAACAGTTCCATTTGAGTGCTCAGAATTAATTTCAGGTTGTAATTAGAGAATGAAAAGTAAAGGTGTGATGAAGGCAGTAATTATGCCTCAAACACCAATGCAAGTTTCCATTCCAGAAAATTACATATTATTGAAGTCTGGATCATTTTCCATTGCATCACTTTCCTGATCTGTGAAAAGTCCAGAAGTTGTTCCAAATATAACAGTGTGTCTTTTCTTCTACTGGGAAGAAATGTGTTCTGTGTTCACCAGCCACAGGTCCCATGAGATGGAGGGTAAGCATGGCACAAGACGATCAAGCTCAATTTCTGGCCTAGGAAATCTTTTTCTCTCTTTGTCTTTTCTCTTTTTAATCTTTTTTTTCCTTTTCTTTATATTTTTTTCCTAACAATGTCTCAAAATGTTTGTATGATGAATACTTTGAGTGACCAAGCTGACACAGAAGTGTGCATTTTCTTTCTCTGTATATGCTTCTGACAGATTGTACAGAAAAAGAAAATTAAAAGCTCGCTATAAATCATGGAAGCTAATCTTTAAAAAAAAAAAAAAAAATCAGATCAACTCAGCTATGCCTTGCCAAGTAATGATCACACACAGGGATTTAAATTTAAACTTCTTGACATTTCTGGGGAGTTCAAGGCATGACAGCATTCAACAAAGTGGCTTTATCACAGAAAAGTTTATCTAAATCAGGGGTCGCAAACTGGCGGCCTTCCAGCTGTTGCAGAACTACAAGTCCCATGAGGCATTGCAAGGTTGACAGTTACAAGCATGACTCCTACAGGCAGAGGCATGATGGGACTTGTAGTTTCGCAGCAGCTGGAGGGGTACCAGTTAGAGACTCCTGATCTAAATGCATGCTCATTTTACATACAAACGGTAACTAGTGGCCTTCTTCAATACTAGGCTTTCTCGTCCAGGGTTCTGTGGAACCATAGGGGTTTTCCAGATGTTGCCAGGGGTTTCTTAACAGTGTCTGCCCTCCTCCACACTAGCTATTCTCTACCAGGGTTCAGTGGAACCCTAGAGTTCCTCCAGATGTTGCTAGGGGTTCCTAGACCGTGTTTTCCTTCCTCTATACTAGCCATTCTCCACCAGGGTTCAGTGGAACCCTAGAGTTCCTCCAGATGTTGCTAGGGGTTCCTAGACCGTATTTTCCTTCCTCTATACTATTCTTCACCAGGGTTCAGTGGAACCCTAGAGTTCCTCTAGATGTTGCTAGGGGTTCCTAAACCGTGTTTTCCTTCCTCTATACTAGCCATTCTCCACCAGGGTTCAGTGGAACCCTAGAGTTCCTGCAGATGTTGCTAGGGGTTCATAGACCGTGTTTTCCTTCCTCTATACTAGCCATTCTCCACCAGGGTTCAGTGGAACCCTAGAGTTCCTCCAGATGTTGCTAGGGGTTCCTAGACCGTGTTTTCCTACCTCTATACTAGCCATTCTCCACCAGGGTTCAGTGGAACCCTAGAGTTCCTCCAGATGTTGCTAGGGGTTCCTAGACCATGTTTTCCTTCCTCTATACTAGCCTTTCTCAGCCAGGGTTCAGTGGAACCCTAGAGTTCCTCCAGATGTTGTTAGGGGTTCCTAGACCATGTTTTCCTTCCTCTATACTAGCCTTTCTCAGCCAGGGTTCAGTGGAACCCTAGAGTTCCTCCAGATGTTGCTAGGGGTTCCTAGACCATGTTTTCCTTCCTCTATACTAGACTTTCTCAGCCAGGTTTCTAGGGGTTCCTTTACAGTGTCTTCTTTCCTCTATTCTAGCCTTTCTCATCCAGGGTTGTGGAGTTTTTGGGTTGTGTTTTGCACGCCACAGGCTTTTCAATAGAAAAAAAATAGCTTAAACCTAAGACAAAAACATTGTAGCTTACCAGTTCTTGAATGTGATGGTTGCATTGGTTTTATTTTTTTCATTTTGTTACCATTTATCGTCCCCTATTTTCAACTTTATTTTCACCTGGTGATCCTGGCAAGATCCTTCCTGTCCTAGAGAAGATTTACGTTCACTTCCTGTCCCATAAACAAACAGGAAGTGAGTGGAAATCTCTACAAATTAAGAAAATTCCTTGGGGACCCCCAAATCTCCAGAACTAGTGTCCCAATTGGAAGATTTCCCCTTAATTACTTTTCTGGGGACAACCCAAAATTTGTAATTTTCTTTTAATTTCACTTTTATTGCTAATGTTAAAGCGGAGTTCCTACAAAAAGAAAATATTAAAAGTCAGCAGCTACAAACACTGCAGCTGCTGCTTTTAATAATCGGACACTTACCTGTCCTGGAGTCCATCAATGCTGGGGAACGAAGCCCTGCTTGTCTCTCCCTCCTCTCCGCGGTGCTGGCATTGTCACTGTGGGCGCCCGGCTGTGGCTTCACAGCTGGGCACACACCGCGCATGCGCGAGCCGTACTGCGCACTGTGACTGGCCGAGCAATCATCTGGGACCTGTGACGTGTCCCAGATGATTGCTAAGAGGGAGGTGAACTTCCTTCTGGCGCCACGGAGCCCCGGTGGGAAGTGCGAGCTAGAACCCTCTAAAAAGAGGGTCCCCCCCCCCAAAAAAAATTACATTCCAATGTGGCATGTCAGGGGGTCACCTTCCCTTAACCTCTTGACCACCGCCCCATGTCAAAAAGACGTCCTCTTTTTAAAGTTGAATATCTCGATAACGGCAGCAGCTGCTGCCACAACCGAGATATTCATTTTTTCAGGGGGCGGTGGTGTACACGATAACGGCGGTCTCCGCGGCGGATTCGCCGCGAGATCGCCGTTATCGGTGGCGGGAGAGGGGCCCGCTCTCCCGCGCCCTCCGCCGCTTACCGGAGCCGTCGGTAGCGGCGGAGGGGATCGGATGTGTCCGGCAGCTGAGCGGGGACGGGACTGAAGGAGGAATCTCCTTCACCCGTCCTCATAGCTCTGCTGGGCGGAAGTGACGTCAAAACGTCAGTCCCGCCCAGCCTCTTAAAGAAACATTTTTTTTTTTGTCATTTGAAAAAATGACATTTTTTTTTTTAAATTTTTTTTTTTGCATTTAAGTCTTTTTGACCCCAGATCTCATATTTAAGAGGACCTGTCATGCTTTTTTCTATTACAAGGGATGTCGCTCTTTTTTGTTTATAGCGCAAAAAATAAAAACCGCACAGGCGATCAAATACCACCGAAAGAAAGCTCTACTTGTGGGGAAAAAAAGGACGTCAATTTTGTTTGGAAGGCACGTCGCACGACCGCGCAGTTGTCAGTTAAAGTGACCCAGTGCCGGAAGCTGAAATTTCACCTGGGCAGGAGGGGGGTATATGTGCCCAGTAAGCAAGTGGTTAAAAAAAAAAGTCAGTTATGATTTGTTTTCACTTTAGAAGTGGTCAGAAATTGAGGAATAGTTTGCAAAGTGTAGCTGTACTTTGCATCATTGTTGGCTGTTATTATTCCAGGGTGTGCATTAAAAGAGACACCCATGGCAGGAGTACAATCCCAACCAGACATGATACTGGATACTGTGCATTGTCTCATAATTACCATAAAGAGGACTGTATTGTGTCAAATATATACATTACCGGGACAGCACTTAGCAAGGAAAATAGTATGCAGACGTTTGATGCTCATTGCCATGTAATTTGAATTATGATTAAAATCCTTGCCATTCTTCCCCAGCCTTCCAACCCTTTAAGTTTAGTACTTTGATAATGGTGCATAATGAGATATTATATCAGATGTATGCACACAACAGCCTGTAATGTTTGATGCTTCTAGCTACGGCGAGCAGAGATTGGAGATTAAAGGCAAATAGTAAATTGTTTAATTTGAGCATGATGAATATCATTTATTGTGCTGGGTTTTGTAATGCTATCTACATACTGCTCAGTTTTCATCATTCAGAGGATAGAAGCAATGTTAGAGGTAATTGGGAAAAGTAGGTTGTTATCTCTGTTTAAAAAAGAAGTGGAAAAATGTATCAAGCAAAAGTGCAGCATTTAAGAAACCTGTACTGTGAGCAGGAGGCAGCTATTACAACTGTTTTCTCCATTTGAAAATGCTAGTTTCTTGGCTTTTACAGTTTTTGGTACTTTCTAAGTATGCCTGACCCAATAAAGGAAAAGCAGGAGTTCTACTTTTCTTTTGACATCACTTGCTGCTCTTGAACTCTGCATTCTATGTAGCGCACTCCTGAATCCTGCATTCTACGTAGCGCACTTCCGAACGCTGCATTCTACGTAGCGCACTCCCGAACGCTGCATTCTACGTAGCGCACTCCCGAACGCTGCATTCTACGTAGCGCATTCCCGAACGCTGCATTCTACATAGCAAACTCCTGAACGCTGCATTCTACGTAGCAAACCCCTGAACGCTGCATTGTATGTAGCGTATTTCTGAACTCTGCATTCTACGTAGCGCACTCCCGAACGCTGCATTCTACGTAGGACACTCCTGAACGCTGCATTCTACGTAGCGTATTTCTGAACTCTGCATTCTACATAGCGCACTCCTGAATCTTGCATTCTACGTAGCGCACTCCCGAACGCTGCATTCTACGTAGCGCACTCCCGAACGCTGCATTGTACGTAGCGCATTCCTGAACGCTGCATTCTACATAGCAAACTCCTGAACGCTG
Source organism: Rana temporaria (assembly GCF_905171775.1). Taxonomy (NCBI): domain Eukaryota; kingdom Metazoa; phylum Chordata; class Amphibia; order Anura; family Ranidae; genus Rana; species Rana temporaria. The sequence goes on along the minus strand of NC_053499.1, from coordinate 131,340,181 downwards.
CATTCTACGTAGCAAACTCCTGAACACTGCATTCTACGTAGCGTATTTCAGAAATCTGCACTCTAAGTAATGCACTCCCGAACTCTACATTCTACGTAGCAAACTCCTGAATGCTGCATTCTACGTAGCACACTCCTGAACGCTGCGATTTAAATGTGGTTGAGGGCGCTAAGGTCCACAAGGAACCAATAGTAGGCACACAGTGGTGTGTTTGTGGATAAGATTCAACTCCTGAACGCTGCATTCTACGTAGCGTATTTCTGAACTCTGCATTTTACGTAGTGCACTCCTGAATCTTGCATTCTACGTAGCGCACTCCTGAATCCTGCATTCTACATAGCACACTCCTGAACTCTGCACTCTGTATGTATTACACTCCTGAACTCTGCACTCTGTATGTATTACACTCCTGAACTATGCACTCTGTGGGGTTGATTTACTGAAACTGAAGCTGAAACTGAATTAGTATTTCTCAGAAAAAGGTCAGCAATGGCAACCTTCACATTTCTCTCACTGTGGGTTTCCACAGCAGACACCATACCTACTGTAAGGATAAGAAGTTTGCTGCTAAAATGGGTTAGAGGGGAAACCTGCTGGTTTAAGACTCTCGGTCCTGTGGATTTTATGTCCAGATTTGAGAGAATTGGCTGCATGGCTTTTGAACTATGGCCAGTAAGTTTAGAGGAAATCATAATGGGGACTTTTGAAGAAGCCAACTTCCTCACTATAAAAGGGGGGCACATAGAACTCTCCCTGCCCAATCCTATGAGAGCAGAGGAGGGGATGGGGGATGTACACCACCACGCTAGACTGCTGGCAGTAACTCCCCCTGAAGCCTGTACCTACAGCCTGCACTCCCTACCCTCCTCCTGGGATAAGTTGTAGCTGCTATCCTGCAGCAACCCCTCTTTCTGGTACGTTCAAGGAGGGGGAATAGGGGGATTTTGGGGTGGGTGGAGAGCTCTGTACTGGGGAAAGGGGGTCATTTGGGGGAGGGGGAGTCATTCTTGGTTATAAAACGGCCTGTAAGGCCGGGTACTCACGACCAAACATGTATGGTGAAAGCGGTCCGTCGGACCGTTTTCACCATACATGTCTGCCAGAGGGCTTCTGTACGATGGTTGTACACACCATCGTACAGAAGTCCGCGCGTAAACAATACGCGGGGCGTGTCCGCGGTGTCGCCGCGACAATGACGCGGCGACGTGGGCGGCCCGCCTTTAAAATGCTTCCACGCATGCGTCAAAGTCATTCGACGCATGCGAGGGACGGCGGGCGCCTGGACATGTACGGTAGGTCTGTACTGACGACCGTACATGTCCGAGCGGGCAGAATTCCAGCGGGCTGTTTTAAAACAAGTCCAGGAATATTTGTCTGCTGGGAAAAGGCCCGGCGGGCAAATGTTTGCTGGAATTCGGCCCGCTCGCGCCCACACACGACCAAACATGTCTGCTGAAACTGGCCTGCGGGCCAGTTTCAGCAGACATGTTTGCTCGTGAGTATGGGGCCTAAGATGAGCACTCCTGAACTCTGCAGTCTACATAGCGCATTCCTGAATTTTGCATTCTGTACATAACGCCCTCCTGAACTCTGTACTATATATGTAACACACTCCTGAACTTTGAATTCTGCATGTAACACACTTTTGAACTCTGCACTCTGTACGTTACATACTCCTGATCCCTGCCCCCTTAAAGCGTTGTAAACCCGCATGAATTTTTTATTTTTTTCCTCCTGTAAGGGAAAAGTCATAATGAGCTAATATGCACCGCATATTAGCTCATTATGAAATACTTACCTCGGAACGAGGTGCGTAGCACTTACCTGGTTCACGCCGAGCGAGATTTCATCTTGCCTCGGCGTGTCTTCCGGGTATCGCCGCTCCAGCGCTGTGATTGGCTGGAGCGGCGATGACGTCACTCCCGCGCGTGTGCGCGGGAGATTTAAAACTCGGCAAGGTCCGGCGGCTGCCGGTCCTTTCGCCGTAGATCCCCCTGCGCATGCGCAGCGGCGCATTGCGAGGGGAATATCTCCTAAACCGTGCAGGTTTAGGAGATATTCTCCTTACCTACAGGTAAGCCTTGTTATTGGCTTACCTGTAGGTAAAAGTACAAAAAGTGGGTTTACAACCACTTTAAGGCCACTGTTAATGCAGCTTGGCCACAACCAAAATGTGATGCTCTTTCACCCCCTGGAGAAGGGGTGGATCCACGGTCGAGTTCCTGCACCTATTCTCTGAGGAAAAAAACCCTGAGCAGTGATAATTGTCAGTTAGACCCCTTTCACACTGAGGCGCTATAACGCTAAAAGTAGCGCCTGCAAAGCGCCACTCCTAAAGTGCCCCAGCCCATTGAAATCAATGGGCAGCGCTGCCGAACCACTGGCAAAGCGCCTCTGAAGCGGGGCTTTGCGGGCGGTTTTAACCCTTTTTTGGCCGCTAGTGGGGGTTAAAAGCACCCTATTAGTGGCCAAATAGCGCCGCAAAGTAAAGCCGACGCCCCCCACCGCCCCAGTGTGAAAGGGGTCTTAGGAAACTGTATATTAGTTTTTAATGCTAGCTGTTTGGGAACTTTTTGTTACTGTCCCATCCATGACAACCTTTTTTTTTTTTACCAAGACTTCCTTTGAAAAGGTCTCAAAAATCAATATTTTGAGACATTCATTTATTATAGTAAATATTTTTTATATCTTATGTTTATAGGGCCTTATAGAGTGTTTTTTTTTTTCTGTAGCCAGGCTTCCCTTAAAGTACAGCTCATCGATTTAATGGTTTTCCAAAACTGTTAAATTGAAGGCATGCCGTCAGGGACAACTTTCACAGTTGCTTGTGCTCTCAACCAAACTCTCAAGCCATCAAATGGCTGGTGTCAGAGCTGATTGCATGTCTAGTACCATGGCAGCTCAGACAGGATAAGAGGGCAACTTCCATGGCTGTAAATCAGGCATCGCTTAATGGCAGACCGCTGTCTGAATCCAGACTGAGTAACAGGTTTATCCAGCCTCAGCAAATGGCAGCCTGAGTGTCCTCTCCCGCCCACCCATTTTCAAGGCAGGGCAGAATGTGGGAGGCACAAAAGGTCTGATTGGAGGGCAGGACGTTTTAAGTTAACAAGTTAGTGTGTGATTGGTTGCTAAGACCCAGGGGGTCCAAGCAACCATTCACCCATCTTTAACTTGAAAAATTGGGTATCTCTCAATACCTCAGATCATACCATTCAAGTCTCCCAACCTCTGCCCTGCCGTGTAAGGTAGGACAGTGAAGGGGAGTCTGATATAAAGAGAGGACTGTGATTTAAGGGGCAGGGGTCTGGGATGTAAAGAGGGGGGTCTGTGATATATAGGGGGGTTATGACGTGAAAGAGGGTCTTTAGGAGGGGACTGTGATGTGAAGGTAGGGACTGAGGACACTGATGTAAAGGTGGGGGGAGGGTCTGTGATGTGAAAGGGAGGACTGAGGAAACTGATGTAAGGGCTTGTTCGCATATGCAGAAATCTATGTTTTTCTGCACTTAAAAAACACAATAATTTTTTGGTGCAAGGGCACACAAAAAAAAAAGTTTTTTTGCGCCCTGTTGTCACTGGGTGCTGAGCAGTGCGGTGCAAAAAAAATGCATATTGTGTGTGTAGCACTACCCTCGTAGGAGCCGCTGGTTTAGATTTGGGCCTGCACGCTACCTCGTTTCTCGTTGTCTAGGGGTTGAGAGTCTGTAAAAAGTTCAATGTCCACAAGTTACAAATCCCTTTTCTTTTCGCTTTTATTTTCCAAACAACTTGTAGAAGTAGAGGGATAAAGGATCAGAGTAAGGTTCAGGCGCACAAGGCAGATCACTGGGGAATTGCTAAACCAGTGGCGTCACTAGGGTTGGTGTCACCCGGTGCGGTAAAACATGGTGTCACCCCCCCTCTGTCTAGGCTGCCCTGCACCAAGCAGGCAGCGCACGGGCACGGGGCGCACCCCAAACCAGCCCCTGTAAATGATAGTATAGAGTGGTATAGTGGCAGGTTGGTGTAGTGGGGTGGTATAGGACAGGTTACGGTGGTATAGGGCATGTTGGGGTGATATAGGGTAGTTTGGGGTGGTATAGGGCAAGTTAGGGTTGCATAGGGCAGGTTGGGGTGGTATAGGGCAAGTTAGGGTGGTACAGGGCAGGTTGGGGTGGTATAGTGCAAGTTAGGGTGGCATAGGGCAAGTTGTGATGGCATGGGAAAGGTTGGGGTGGTACAGGGCAAGTTAGGGTGGCATTGGGCAGGTTGGGGTGGTATAGGGCAAGTTATGGTGGCATAGGGCAGATTGGGGTGGTACAGGGCAAGTTAGGGTGACACAGGGCAAGTTGGGGTGGCATAGGAAAGTTTGGGGTGGTACAGGGCAGGCTGGGGTGGTACAGGGCAGGCTGTGGAGGCACAGGGCAGGCTGGGTGGTACAGGGCAGGCTGGGGTGGTACAAGGCAGGCTGGGGTGGTACAGGGCTGTTTGGGGGGGTACAGGGCAGGCTGGGGTGGTATAGGGCTGTTTGGGGTGGTACAGGGCAGGCTGGGTGATACAGGGCAGGCTGGGGTGGTACAGGGCAGTCTGGGGTGGTACAGGGCAGGCTGGGGTGGCACAGAGCAGGCTGGGGTGGTACAGGGCAAGCTGGGATTGCACAGGGCAGGCTGGGCATGTCAGCTAAAAAAAAAAAACGGGATGGTGTCAACCCTCTAGCGGGTGTCACTCGGTGCGGAACGCACCCCCTTAGCAATGCCTCTGTGCTAAACTTCAAATTCACACTCATCACTTTCTCTCGAGTATTGCTCACCCGGGTAGGCCCCTCTCACCTGGCCTAGCAGCCGGGATGATGCACGGACAAGAATAATCTCAGTCTCTGCCACAGACTGGCTGCAAGTTCAGATGAGGGATACCGGAATCCTCTGCCACAGAATTTGCTACCCCGAGATCCAGCCTTACAGTTCTAGAGCCTTTAAGCCAACCCGGCACACTGTAAGGTATTGTAGGCTACAGTGCATCCTTCAACAAGTTACCAGGCCTCTCCCAGAGTACCAGCCTTTCCTCTCAGACCTTTCCGGGACAGGTCCTCCCCTGGTTTCCTCCATTGAGTGGCTTTCTCCCGCAGGAAAGACAGCACAGGATCACCTCACGAATAGGCCCCAATCAGGACAACTGGGCCTACCAGGCAGGAATGCAGCCTCGGGCCAGCATTTGTAGTATTTGTAGCTGCCGACTTTTAAAATAAATAAATCGGGTGGACCTCCGCTTTAGTTTGTGCCTTTTCTTTCCCTTAGCCCTAGGACAGTCCAATGGCCATACTGGTATAGTTGAGAGTCTGTTGGTTGGGATTTACACCAACCCTTTCCTTTGCTATTGTTTACATAATCTGCTGCCAAATATGAACTCTTCAGCTTATTAACAGTTCAGTGACGCATAATCATTGAACAAAAGCTCTTCCCAAGTTGGTCTCCTGAGAATCCATTATTGCTCCATTGGGTGTGACCATCTTGCCTCTTACACAACACAGAAGCTGTCAGTTACGGCTGGCATCAAAGACACCTAAGCCATTCCTGTGCCATTTGTATGTCACTGCTCTCCTCATACACCAAGGACCAGGTGAAGTAGTTAGCGATAAAGACCAAGATTTAACTGCTGGCTTATGACAAAAGGTCAACATTTGCATAGTAACTGCAATGTTTTTGTGCTTAACCCTACATTTTGCAGAAAGGAGAACCTTTGAAACTGATGATTGAGCCCCCCGTGTGTGTATTCACTTTACAACAAGCAGGGGAATAAAGGAGCTAGAAACAGGTGGCTTGTTCTACCTCTTCTATATGTTGGACCATTGCCTGATTATATTTGTCCTGTTTTTTTTGCCTTAACAAAACACTAAATAAAAGAACAGTTGACGAAAAAAAAAAAAAAAAAACTTGTTATGTGAGATATATAGAGGCCAGCCAATGCTAACTTCCCTCTGAAAATGTTAGATGCTTGCCAGTTTCTGTCTTAAACCACTTAAGACCCGGACCAAAATGCAGCTAACGGACCAGGCCCCTTTTTGCAAATTGGGACTGCGCCGCTTTAACTGACAATTGCGCGGTCGTGCGACGTGGCTCCCAAACAAAATTGGCGTCCTTTTTTTCCCACAAATAGAGCTTTCTTTTGGTGGTATTTGATCACCTCTGCGGTTTTTATTTTTTGCGCTATAAACAAAAATAGTGCGAAAATTTTGTAAAGAAATTCAATATTTTTTACTTTTTGCTATAATAAATATCCCCCAAAAATATATAAAACATATTTTTTTTCCTCAGTTTAGGCCGATATGTATTCTTCTACCTATTTTTGGTAAAAAATAATCGCAATAAGCGTTTATCGGTTGGTTTGCGCAAAATTTATAGCATTTACAAAATAGGGGATAGTTTTATTGCATTTTTATAATTTTTTTTTGTTTTTTTACTACTAATGGTGGCAATCAGCGATTTTTTTCGTGACTGCGACATTATGGCGGACACTTCGGACAATTTTGACACATTTTTGGGACCATTGTCCCAAACCATTTAAAATGCATTGTTTATTGTGAAAATGACAATTGCAGTTTGGGAGTTAACCACAGGGGGCGCTGATGGGGTTATGTGTGACCTGAAGTGTGTTTACAACTGTAGGGGGGTGTGGCTGTAGGTGTGATGTCATCGATTGTGTCCCCCTATAAAAGGGACGACACGATCGATGCTGCCGCCACAGTGAAGAATGGGGAAGCCGTGTTTACACACGGCTCTCCCCGCTCTTTAGCTCCGGGGACCAATCGCGGGACTCCAGCGGCGATCGAGTCCGCGAGTCCCACGGTCACGGAGCTTCGGACCGGGTCGCGGGAGCGTGCTGCGGGGACGTACCTGTACGTGGATGTGCCCAGCCGTGCCATTCTGCCGACGTATATGTGCAGGAGCCGGTTCATAAGTGGTAAAAAGGATAACTTACTTTACTTTTGTAAAATGTATCCTTTAATTTAGTTCCACCAGCACCCCCAGGAGTCTTAAAGGGTCACTAAAGGAAAGAATTTTTTTAGCTGAAATTACTGTTTACAGGGTATAGAGACATAATAGTTAACTGATTCCTTTTAAAAATGATTAAAAATAGATAAAAACCAATCATATAATGTGCCTGCAGTTTAGTTTTGTTTTTGCTGTTGTTTCCTGGTTCTCTGATGTACAGAGCCAGAGAGCCAATAGAGGGCAGTGATGGATTGTAAAACGAAACTGATTGGTGCTGAGGAGTTTTAGACACACAGTAATCACACCTCCTTGATTAGTGACCACAGTGAGAAATCTCCCAGTACTGTGGTTATCAGGAAACAGACAACCAGGAAGTGTCCAGAACAGAGAGGAATTACAGCAACATCAAAGCAAAAACGAACAATGAGGACATGAAACCAGGACTGCAGTAAGGTAAAGGAAGCTATTTAGCTAAAAAAAAAAATTCCTTTAGTGACCCTTTAAGGCCCGTACACACGATTGGATATTCCGACAACAATTGTCCGATGGACGTGTTTTGTTGGATAATTCGACTGTCTGTATGCTCCATCGGACAATTGTTGAATGGTCATGCTCTCAAATTGTCCAACAACAAATGTGTTCTGTCAGATTATCCGACCGTGTGTACACAAGTCCATCGGACTAAAATCCAAAGTACAAACACGCATGCTCTGCACCAATGCTAACCATCAGACAACATTAGCAGAAGTTGCCCAAAGGGTGGTGCTAAAGATCAGATAAACCACGTAGTTTTGTGAATGTTGGCTGAAAAAGTTCTGCCGTCTGTATGCAGAACAAGTTCACGGCCAACGTCGTTCGGACAAAAATCCACGGATTTGTCCGATGGAAGTCCGATCGTGTGTATGAGGCTTTAGATGTATCTGCCCATGTTCTTAGGCTTTTATTTGCTTCGCCTGCCAGCTGCCCGTGGCTTGTGAGGGTGGGGAGTGTGTGGCCCCACCTCCTTGTTGCACACTGCAGTTTGATGGCAATTTGGTACAGATGGGGATTTCGGTGCTCATGAGTCATTCGCGTTGCACCCCATCGCATTGTGGGTGTGGCGTAAAGTGGGGGGCTGTTGGCATGGCTGTGGGTAGTTGAGTGAACCTGCCCCCTCATTGCATGCACCATTCAGGGGCAGTTTGGTTGTGATTTTGGCTGCAGCATTTGCATTCTTCACCACGTGGGTTGCAGGGGTCAAGTCCTGGGGAAAAAAGTGTAGGAACTCCCACCCAAGATCCTCTCCCCCACCAAAAAATAAAAAAATGATACGCTCATATGCATATAAAAAGTATCGGTGAACGTGAACTTGTGTTCAAACAGATAAAAACAGCGCTCAGAGTAGAAGAAATCTAACTCTAATTAGAAAGGTGAAAGAAATCCTAATAATCAGTGATTTGAGGTAGGTGATCGGACTATGGTATATGTGCACCAAATACCTATGGATACACCATCAAGTGTGGATAAATCCCCTGCACGGGTAAGCTTACCACAGCAAGTCACTGAAAAAACTTGCTCTCAAATCAGTAGATCATCCAGGAATGTAGGGGTTAAATAGCTCAAGCGGAGGTACATGAAAGGACAAAAGCACAAAGAACTCTCATAGTGTGATAATGCCCTGCAATGACCCCGAATAAGATGGGTGAAGCCCACTGATAATTGCCCGTACAATGCTTAAACTGTGTATAAACAAAATTGAAAAAGGTTTCACCGCCGTCACCGTAGACCTCCTGCCCGAAGGGGCCGCGCGAGTGCTGCGGATTCGATGTGTAGATCTTCCTCGCTGTCGATGGTGGATGGTGGAGCGCGGTGGAACGCAAATAAGATTTCTGTGTAGCGCTGTCTGTAGCTTACTAAACCGCAAGCAAGTTCTTTCTAAATCCGGCGATAACTCGCGGCAGACCTCCGCAATGTCTCTTGGGAACAATGACAAAAGCTCCCAGGAGACATTGCGGCATCGAGGAAGTGACAGAATACCCGCACACTACCCGATGAATCCATATACAGGAAGCGGGCAGTAACATAAAGGATTACTAAGGTTCACCTGCCCCTGACAGTGACTCGAGCTGGGCATCGCCGCTTAGTGAAGAATTGGCTCGGGTGGCTCGGCTGCTCTCAGCTGCTCTAGTCCTGCAAAGGGAACTGCGTTCCTGCTGTGAAAAAAGTGCAGGAACTCCGTTCCCACGCGTTCCCACAGGACTTGAGCCCTGGTGGGTTGAGTGTGGGCCAGGTGGGGGGGGGGGGGGGCGCCGAGGATACAGCTTTGCCTGTGCAGACAGGGATCCTTGCACCAGCTTTGCATGGTAGCCAAGGTTCCTGGCTGAGAGCAACCTCAGTGTGTGCTCCCAGCACAGTGACCAACCTGTCACAGGCAGCTCCTGGTTTCTGTTTATAATTGGGAGCTGGCTAGTTGGGCTCCAGGTCATGCAACCACTGTGAAAGCCAATCACAATGATCACGTGATCAGGAAGTTCATCCTGGCATTAAGACCCAATCAAAAGGCCACCGGTGTGGGAGGAAAGGGGTTAATACTTTATGTGAAAGTATACTAACAGAAAAACTGGAATTCATGGCCTGCATACATGTTATGAGTGTCTCAGAAACTATGAAAGTTGATTAAAGAATTAGCATGTTCAGAAGAAAAGATCAGCAATAGGCTTCATACTTCTGCAGCAGAGGTTTCCTAAAATAAAAAAGGAAAGCAGCAGCCATATGTCAGATGGATTGTCAGTGTACTGCCACACGGGGAGTTAAAATAACCTCCTTAGGAGATAGAAGAGAGGGCAGGAGACATCTTCTTGAAATGAGCCCATGAGCTGTCATTTCCACGGGGACTAATGACCTGGTTAGAGGAGACACTTGTGAAGCAAGTTTTACATTTTTCTCATGAACGCCTCTCTACAGTGCATGACTTATGATGAAGGCTCCCCTCTTCTGCTAGAAAATTTCTCCATGGCTGCCCACTATGTTTGGCATCCTCTTTTATTGCCTATTACGCTGATCTACCTAAAGCAAGCCTGGCAGGTTCTAAAAAAGTACAGCCGGAAATTGTCTTCAAAAGAAGAGGTAGTATCAGTGTTGCCAACCGTCAGTATTTTTACTGGCAGCCAGTAAAAAACGGTCACTTTTCTCCTGCCAGTAAATGGCAGTAAGATGAAAAGTTTGCCAGTAAGAAAAAATGGCTGTGACGCTTGGCTCGGAAACTGCGCATGCGCAGCTTGGGTCCGGAGCCGGCCGAGACCAGCCGAGTGCCTGCTACAGTGTGTTCGGGCAGTACCGGCGGGGGGCACATCAGGCGGAGGTGGTGCCTGAGCGTGTCGTGTGATGTCATGATGCAAGGGAGCGGCGCGGCCAGAGCCTCGTTTGCAGGTCTGCGGGACGGGAGCAATACAAGCCGGGAGTGGGACTGTTAGTGCTATTTCGACTGGAGTGGACTGAAGAAACCACCTGGCACGGAGAGAGACTGTCACTGTGACTCGGGGGGGGGGGGGGACGGACGTGATAGTGACCTGTGCTCAGGGGTGTATTTAGTTTTTTTGCTGCCCTAGGCCTGACTAAACTCGTGCACCCCTAATTTAAATATGACCCACCCCTTCCTGCCAAGGCCACACCCCTTGCATTTTAAGACCCACCCTGAAATTTTCAAGTGGGGACACTAGTTCTGATGGCCTGGGGCCGGGGTGGGGGGGCAATGGATTCCCTTAATTTGCATAGATTTCCTCTCACTTTCTGTTTGGCTATGGGACAGGAAGTGAAGGGAAATCTCTACAATGGGACAGGGATGGTAAAAAATTAGAAGCAACGCCCCCAAACCCCCCCCCCCCACAGTTGCAGAATGCCAACCGCCCACATACTGGAAGCAGTGTGGCCGATTTATGGGGGCGCTAAACTAATTTGCCCAACAGTGTAGCGCAAGCTGGCGGGGACACTGTCCGTGCTGCCCCCCTGCAAAGTGCTGCCCTAGGACTGGGCCTTGTTGGCCTAGGCCAGGATACAGCGTTGCCTGTGCTGCTGCACACTTCTCAATCTCATGTGTGTGCCTATCCATTCTAATTTCCTGCCCTCCTGAGTCCTGCCCGTGAGCCACTTACTTACTATATTGAAAATAAAATAAGAAATTTGCTGTAGTATCTACCTTAAAAATACCTAAATACTGACATTTGCACTTAAAACTATAATTTTGTAACTTTTGGAAATGCCAGTAAAAACTTGGCTGTGCCAGTAAATATTGGGTGTTGTGTCAGTAAATTTCAATCTGGTAGGTTGGCAACACTGGGTAGTATACTTGCCTGTCTGGCACCCTGTGTCTCCTATCTCTCCTTCAATAATTTAAAAGATTAGTATATTACTTATTTTCTTACAAATTTACATAATCTAAACCCTGCATTCTATTCCATAAAAACTCTAAACCCATGCATTAAGTACTTCTGACCTCTGCACTTTGTGACTTAAAGCGGAAGTAAACCCATCTATTTGATAGTTTAAAAAAACAGTTAACATTCCCGGCATGCCGGAATGCTAGATGTCACATTTGCTTGTGCTCTCAACCAAACTGTCAAACCATCCAATGGCTGGTTTCATAACTGATCACATGTGCAGCATTGTGGCAGTTGCAGATTAAACAGAGGCCAAGATGGCAGCTTCCTTGGCTGAAAACAATAGGAGGGTTTACTTCCACTTTAAAGAGGAGGTCCGGGAAAAAATAAAATAAAAGTCAGCAGCTACGCATACTGCAGCTGCTGGATTTTAATAAATGGACACTTACCTGTCCTGGATTCCAGCGATGTCGGCAGTAGAGTTCCTGGCGTGAAGCCGAAAGGCTTGACTGCTGCCGCCATTGCAAGTAAGGGAACCTGGCAGTGTAGCCTTTCGGCTTCACGCTGGGAACCCTACTGCGCATGCGCGAGGCCCCGTTTCTCTCTCCTATTAGCCCAGTGGCCAGGGGAGGAGGAGGGAGTCCCGTGGTGATATCACGGTCACGGTCAGACTCCCGGAAGTGGGAAGGGATACCTGTCAAAGCCAATTGTGGCACCAGAGGGGGGGGGGGAATCCGATGGGTTGAAGTTCAACTTTAGGGTGGAGCTCCGCTTTAATATGCCTGTCCCTGTGCTTTGTGAATGTGTATTACATACTCCTGTCCCCTGTACTCTGAGTTAGATGTAATAGAAGTTGGTAATTATAAGCAAAGTGGTTATTTTTGTATACGTTTTGTAATATTTGCACTAAATTATTTAAATAATGCTCAGTAATGACTGTGATTTAATACTAAAGTCTAAAAAGACTGTGGCTAGATTTATTTCTCAGGAACGCACACACACAATGCCTGCTCATCAGAACAAGAACATAGAAGAAGGTGACAAGGGGGCACGAGAGCAAAAGGTGTGAAGATGGAGGTTTGAGTGATATGCCATGGGTCCATATATATTCAGCTGTAGTCTAAGCCCCCATTCACACCTAGGCGTTTTTATGCCTGTAGTGCTACGCCGCTGCTGCCAGAGGGATGAGAACACATGTCCCTCTATGGAGATGGTTCACATCTCCACGCCGAACGCCGGACGCCTGACGCCTGCCGCCTGAAAAAAGGTCCCGGACCTTTTTTTCAGGCGGCTTTCGGCGTTCGGCTAGGAGATGGGAAGCATCTCCATAGAGGGGGTCAATCTGGGGCACATCTAGGCGGACAATACCGGTGTTTTGTCGCCGCAAATCGCGGTACAAAACGCCGCGATTTGCGGCGACAAAACGCAGCAAATTTGTCTGCCTAGGTGTGAATGGAGCCTTAGGCTGCATTCACACCTGAGCGTTTTGTCGCCTGAAGCGCGACGCTCAAATACGCTAGAGGGGAAAAAATACATTATACCCTATGAAGATGGTTCACATCTGCACGCCGATACGCCTGACGCCGAACGACTGAAGCTCAAACAAGTTCCGGACCCTTTTTTGTCACGCGTATCGGGCGGTTTGAGCGTTTCCATTTCCCATAGAAAGTAATGGAAACGCTCGATTCAAGCGACTTGCGCAACAATAAGCATTTGCTACGGGCGTTTCGTCGCGTTAATCAATGGAAATTTTCACCCAGGCAGAAGATTAAAAAAATCTACCAACATAGCAACAAAAAAAAAAAAAAGATGATAATTTTTCCTATTGGCTAAAATAAAAAACGTTGAAGTACAAAAACGTCGGACGACGCTGTATGCAAACGCGCAAATAAGCATGAATACGAGCGACAAAACGCCGGAAAAAAACCCTGGAAAAAACGACCAAATGACCGACACTCAGGTGTGAATGCAGCCTTAAGGTCGTACACACGATTGGATATTCCGACAACAATTGTCCAATGCACATGTTTTGTTGGATAATCCGACCGTCTGTTTGATCCATCAAACAATTGTTATCGGGATTTCCAACAACAAATGTTGGATGGTCATGCTCTCAAATTGTCCGACAACAAATGTGTTCCGTCGGATTATCCGATCGTGTGTACACAAATCCATCGGACTAAAATCCAAAGTACAAACACGCATGCTCCGTACCAATGCTAACCATCAGACAACATTAGCAGAAGTTGCCCAAAGGGTGACGCTAAAGAGCTGAAAAACAATGTAGTTTTGTGTATGTTGGCTGAAAAAGTCCTGCCGTCTGTATGCAGAACAAGTTCACGGCCAACGCCGTTCGGACAAAATTCCACAGATTTTTTCCAATGGAATTCCCATCGTGTGTATGAGGGCTTTAGAATTTACCATGAGGGTCAATTTGGCAAATTTAAGTACTTTTATAAAATGTGTCTGTGACTTGTAATGTTTCTTTTTATGCTTCTGCACATAATAGGAGTAGTTTATGGTTATTTTGTTCTGTCGAGCAGTGAAATCTGCAATTGGGCTGTTATTTTTCTAGGTACCTTTAAGAAAGGGATGTGACAAAGGCAGAAGCCATGGAAGGATCTTTCTCTGACCCAATTTACATGAAAGAGATGGTTCCTGGTTGGAAATAAAGCAGCCCAGTGCTCTGTATTTGTTCTGGAAAATATCTTTTTAGGCTGCATTCACATCTAGACGGACGAAATCGCGGCGTTTTGTCGCCGCAAATCGCGGTAAAAATAGCGGCGTTTTGTACCGCGATTTGCGGCGACAAAACGCGGGTATTGTCCGCCTAGATGTGTCCCAAGATGACCCCCTCTATGGAGATGATTGCCATCTCCTAGCCGAACGCTCGAAGACGCCTGAAAAAAAGGTCCGGGACCTTTTTTCACGCCGCAGGCGACAGGCGTCCGGCGTTCGGCGTGGAGATGTGAACCATCTCCATAGAGGGACATGTATTTCCAGCCCTCTGGCGGCAGAGGCGTAGCGCTACAGGCGTAAAAACGCCTAGGTGTGAATGGGGTCTAAGGTGCCTTTTGGGGAATGCTGGAGGGCTTAGTACAGAGGTAGATTCCTGCTGTCACATTCCACAAATGACCAAATGTATGAATTCTATACTTGGCATTTGCTGATGGCTTAGCTACCTGGGGCATACATTACAGTTACAGCTCAATCCAAGATCATAGCTTTCCATTTCAGGAAAAAGAATATGTTAAAGGGGTTGTAAAGGTTTGTTTTTTATTTTCTAAATAAGTTCCTTTAACCACTTGCCTACTGGGCACATACACCCCCTTCCTGCCCAGACGAGATTTTAGCTTCCGGCACTGCGTCGCTTTATCTGACAATTACGCGATCATGCGACGTGGCTCCCAAACTAAATTGATGTCCTTTTTTCCCTACAAATAGAGCTTTCTTTTGGTGGTATTTGATCGCCTGTGCGTTTTTTTTTTTTTTTGGGCTATAAACTAAAAAAGAGCGTCAATTTTGAAAAAAAAACACAATATTTTTTACTTTTTGCTATAATAAATATCCAATTTTTTTTAAAAATATTTTTTTTTCTCAGTTTAGGTCGATACGTATTCTTCTACATATTTTTGGTAAAAAAAAAAAATCGCAATAACCTGGTTTGCGCAAAAGTTATATTGCCTACAAAATAGGGGACATAATGATTTTTTTTTGATTTTTTTTTACTAGGAATGGCGGCGATCTGAGTTTTTTTTGGGGACTGCGACATTATAGCGGACACTTTTGACACATTTTTGGGACCATTCACATTTATACAGTGAACAGTGCTATAAATTTGCATTGATTACTGTATAAATGTGACTGGCAGTGAATGGGTTAACCACTAGGGGGCGGGGAAGGGGTTAAATGTGTATCCTGGGTGTGTTCTAACTGTAGGGGGAGGGTGGTGACTGGGGGAGGTCTGTGTACAAGGGACACAGATCGGTCTCCTCTCCCTGAAAGGATGTGGAGCTCTGTGTTTACACACAGAGCTCCACTTCCTTGCTCAGTTACTGGGCAATCGCGGGTGCCCGACGGCCATTGTGTTCCCAGTGACGCGACGGGTGCGCTCGCGCGCCGCCGGCGGGGTGCAGGCGCGCCCTAGAGGCTTTAAATGACAGAACGTCATATGACGTCCTGTCAGAACAATAGAGCATTCCGCCTGCCATCATTTGACGGCGGGCGGGTGTCAAGTGGTTAAGCTAGTGCATTGTTGCTTCACTTACCTTTTCCTTCGATTTCCCCTCTAAATGTTATTTTTCTTTGTCTGAATTTCTCACTTCCTGTTTCTCCTCAGTAAGCTTGCCCCCCATCATCCGAGCCGTTCTGGCTGGGGGTTAGTCAGCCAGAACAGCTTACTGAGGAGGAACAGGAAGTGAGAAATTCAGACAAAGAAAACAAAGAATTTTTTTTTTAGAAGGGAAATCGAAGGAAAAGGTTAGTGAACCAACAATGCACTAGCTTAAAGGAAGGAACATATTTAGAAAATAAAAAACGAACCTTTACAAACCCTTTAAACTAAATGATCCTTTTCGATTTCAGCCTAGTAGCAACATTTAGGGCCCATTTACAGTGTTGCATTTTAACACATGTGCTGCGGTCAGGGCCGTCTTTAAGGCAGGACAAAAGGTGGCGACTGCCCTGGGCCCTGTCATTGTTGTGGGGCCCAAAGCAACCGCCTCGTACTTGCCAACTATCCCAGTTTAAATTTCCTTGTCCCTTGATGCTTTAGTCCTGTGCTGTATCCTGATATCTCAGTGTAAAGGGATTCCTTGAGCAACGAGCAATTTCTGCCTCTCAGATAAGTTCCCATGGACACCATTGATATAATTAGCTGTAAGGGGGTAATTCTTCCCAATGACCACAAGTTTAAGGGCCATTCTTTCCAGTTACCATCACACTAATACATTGGGGCCCGGATTCTCAGAGGACTTACGACGGCGTAGCGCCATGTACGCCGTCATAAGTCCGAATCCGAGCCGTCGTATCTATGCGTCGCTCTGCCCTGTTGTAGACCCTGTGTTTACATGTAAATAACCATCATTCATATGTAAATAATGGGCACATTAATATGTAAATAGCTGAGGCCAGTGGCATTGATATGTAAATAAAGGCAGCATTCATATGTATATCATGCCCCTCTGCAGTGAAGAGATGATGTGCTGTAACCTCTAGCAACCAATCAGTGAGCAGTATTACTGTACAGTAATCTCTAGCAACCAGTCAACAAGAAGAAATCATGTGCTGTAACCTCTAGCAACTAATCAGTGAGCCGTAATGTGTGCTGTAACCTTTAGCAACCAGTCATTAAATTGGTAATGATTTGCTGTAACCTCTAGCAATGAATCACAATCGCTGCCTGATCTGATACATAACTGATTTTGAGTCTATCTGATATTTATTGTATGTCTCAGAGCAGGTGGAGAGCGAAATTGCATGGGGGGGGGCCCCAAGATTTTTTTTGCCCAGGGTCCAATCAACTTTAAAGATGGTCCTGGCTGCGGTTCCCCATTATAACTAGCATCGGAAACTTTACTTTTTTACAGTTATGTTGTGGTTGTTACATAATCAGCATTCTGGTGTGTTAAATTGTTACACCTAAAGGAAACTGCATGATCTAGGCAGCTATGACACCACTTTATCTGGGTGCTAAACTGTGTCTTCTAATGGCTGCACTCACACTCAGAACCACGACTCAAGCACTTGACTTTTCGGCCCTGTGATCACCCATGTGAACAAGTCCTTAGTAAATCAACCCCTCTGTAATTACACTGAGCCGCAGGGCTGGTTATACCAGATCTACTGGTTATTTTATAATCTCTTTATACAAAGTATATGTAAACCCTCATTTTGTAAAACGTCCCATTCAGTGTTTTATTAAAGATCACATACCCTCTAAGCTCCTTATGCACCTAAAAACAAGGATATAGGGGAGGAAAAACAGCAGCAAACTGAACCTCCCAGTGAATGGCTGTGCAGTAGGGGCGTGCAAGCAGAAGTCTGATCATTGAAGAAAAGCACACTGAGGGCCAGATTCTCAAAAGAGATACGCCGGCGTATCACCTGATACGCCGTCGTATCTCTGAGTCCGCCTGTCGTATCTATGCGCCTGATTCATAGAATCAGTTACGCATAGATAACCATTAGATCCGACAGGCGTAAGGCTATTACGCTGTCGGATCTTAAATGCATTTTTTTTTTTAGGTGTCGCCGACGTCGTTTTCCTGATCGAGTATGCAAATTAGCATAATACGCAAATTCCCGAACGTACGCTCGACCGACGCAGTGAAGTTATGACGTTTACGTACGATTTGCCCCTGGGTATATGAGGCGCAGTCAATGTTAAGTATGGCCGTCGTTCCCGCATCGAAATTTGAACATTTACGTTGTTTCCGTAAGTCGTCCGTGAATGGCGCTGGACGCCATTTACGTTAACGTCTAAACCAATGACGTCCTTGCGACGTCATTTAGCGCAATGCACGTCTGGAAATTTTAGAGACGGCGCATGCGCAGTACGTTCG
The DNA here is from genome assembly GCF_905171775.1 of Rana temporaria. Classification (NCBI taxonomy): domain Eukaryota; kingdom Metazoa; phylum Chordata; class Amphibia; order Anura; family Ranidae; genus Rana; species Rana temporaria. The sequence continues at coordinate 131,322,292 of NC_053499.1, read as the reverse complement.
GCGCAGGAACGCGCCTAATTTAAATGATCCACGCCCCCTAGCCGAATCATTTGAATTAGACGGGCTTGCGCCGGAGGATTTACGTTACGCCGCCGCAACTTTACAGGCAAGTGCTTTGTGAATCAAGCACTTGCCCGTAAAACTTGCGGCGGCGTAACGTAAATGAGATACTTTACGCCGCCGCAAAGATGCGGCGATCTACCTGAATCTGGCCCTGAGTTCCCAGCACAGTTAGACAACTGGCCATGCTTTGCTCTCATGCCTAGTCTGGTCAGTTTTTAATAGGAAAGCAGAGGGACTGGCAGGAACACCAGGGATTTCACACAAAGGAAGCAATACAAAGAGAGCAGGAAACTTTTTCATACAAGTACATAGTACAGTATGCACATATCAGGAATATGAAATTGGTTTACATACTCTTTAAAGGGGTTGTAAAGGTAAACATTTTTTCACCTTAATGCATTCTATGCATTAAGGTGAAAAAATGTCAGACTATACCGGCCCCCCCATATACTTAGCTGACCCCTCGAAAGTCCCGCGCTCGGCCCCAACATCCTCTTCGCCGCTTAGCCTGGCCGTTGATTGGCTAGAGCGGATTGATTGAAAGCAGCGCAGGCATTGGCTGGCGCTGCTGTCAATCACATCCAATGACGCTGCGCACCGAGGGGCAGAGCCGAGTGATACAGTGAGCGGCTATGGCCGCTCGCTGTATCACGGGAGCGCGCCCGCAAGGACTCCACCCAAGGGGAGGGAGCTAAAAAGTGAATGTGTAGAGTTCTTGCGGGGAGGACCAGAGACAGTCGCCGAGGGACCCCAGAAGACATGGATTGGGGCCACTCTGTGCAAAACGAGCTTCACAGTGGAGGTTATTATAACATGTCTGTTATTTAAAAAAATATTTTTTTTTAATTTACAACCCCTTTAAACAATAATATATATGGAGCAAGCTTGTAAAATGTAAAAGACACATAATAAATGAATGTAAGGTAAACACTGCAATAACATATCAAACTGTGCACTCATTCAAAGTACTTGTTGATGGTGTCAGGATCAGGCTTTTAGAGACACTTTTCCACAAATGGTGGAGATTTTAGAGTGCGGTATACCAAATTGTCTAAACCTAACTTTCCCAACCTTTTCAACACAGAGGAACTCTTGAAATAACTTTCTGGTCTCAGTGAACCCCTGTTAAAAATGACTATCTGTACAACTCATAATGTATTAGTGTGATGGTAACTGGAAAGAATGGCCCTTCAACTTGTGGTCATTGGGAAGAATTACCCCCTTACAGCTAATTATATCAATGGTGTCCATGGGAACTTATCTGAGGCCTCGTACACACGACCGTTTTCCTCGACAGAATCCATCAAGAAACTTGGTGGCAATGGTTTTTTGCCGAGGAAAACTGTCGTGTGTATGCTTTTCATCGAGAAAACTGTCGAGGAACTCGACGAGGAAAAAAGTTCTCTTTTTTCTCGACGGGAGTCTCAATTTCCTCGTCGTGTTCCTCGTCGGGCTGTTTTTCGACGAGAAACGCGATCGTGTGCATGCTAAGAAACCCGCGCATGCTCAGAATAAAGTATGAGACGGGAGCGCACCTTCGGTAAAAGTAGCGTTTGTAATGGAGATAGCACATTTGTCACGCTGTAACAGTCTGAAAAGTGCAAATTGTCTCTTACCAAATTTTTCCTTAACACGCAGTAACATGAGATTAGCAAAAGCAGCCCCAAGGGTTGTGCCAGTGGAATCGAACTTCCCCTGCCGTTGTATGTGTTGTACGTCACTGTGTTTGAGAACGAGGAGATTTTGGCTTGACTGTGTGTACGCAAAGAAAGCTTGTCAAGTTTCTCCACAAGCCTGACAAGGAACTCGTCGAGGAAAACGATGTTTCATTTACGACGAGTTCCTCGGTCGTGTGTACGAGGCCTGAGAGGCAGAAATTGCTCATTGCTCAAGGAATCCCTAAAAACTTCTGGAAGAATCCTGGGGTTCCATAGAACCCTGTTTGAGAAACCCTGGTCTACGCTGGGTAGAGGTATTCTGAAAAATCATAAAAAACCTAACTTAGTTTGAAACCCAGACACTGTACAAATACTCAGTTTTGCCGCCTTACTTTCCTTTTTATGGTGGCAAAACAAATCCAAGCCAAAGCTTGGTGGTCCTCCAACCCATAGGTGGGACAGATGAAGAGCAAAATGGCATGGTACCTCATGGAGGAAAAAGGTGTTTGCAATACTTGATGACAATGTACATTTGAATGGGTCTGGATTGAACATTATTTACCCAGGGACTTTGATCACTCACTAATGACCATCCTCTCTGGATAGCTAGGCAATCTTGCCTGGTCACTGATCTGCCCAAATCCACTGCTTTCCCTCTCTACCCCTCTCTCACGTTGTCCGACTTGTGTGTGTCCTACGCCTTCTCTTTCATCACTCTTTCCTACTTTTCTAGTTGGTTGCTACATCACAGTTAAAACATTTAAAGCGGCGGTCCCACAAAAAAAAAAAATATTAAAAGCCAGCAGCTACAAATACGCCAGCTGCTGACTTTTAATAAACGGACACTTACCGTATTTGCCGGCGTATAAGACGACTGGGCGTATAAGATGACCCCCTAATTTTCCAGCTAAAATTTTGATTTTATACTCACTGTATTGGACGACACCTCACTGTGCCATTATACATGCCTCACTGTGCCATCTATACATGCCTCACTGTGCCATCTATACATGCCTCACTGTGCCATCTATACATGCCTCACTGTGCCATCTATACATGCCTCACCGTGCCATTAGTAACATGCCTCACTGTGCCATTAGTAACATGCCTCACTGTGCCATCTATACATGCCTCACTGTGCCATTAGTAACATGCCTCACTGTGCCATCTATACATGTCTCACTGTGCCATCTATACAGGCCTCACCGTGCCATTAGTAACATGCCTCACTGTGCCATTAGTTACATGCCTCACTGTGCCATTAGTAACATGCCTCACTGTGCCAATCCATTCCCTGCCTTGACGATCTCCCTACCTTCTCCTGATTGCAGAGATGTCAGACGGCAGCCATCCATCATACAAAATCCGCGCCTCCTCCTCAGGCTGTTCCGTGATAGGCGGAACAGTAATTTTCCCAGCAGAGCCTATGTTCAGTGTTCCGCCTATCACGGATGTCCTCTCGTCCGAAGCTGACGTCTGACACAGGTACCCGGCGTATAAGACGACCCCTTTTGGGGCATGATTTTAGATGTAAAAAGTCGTCTTATACGCCGGAAAATACGGTACCTGTCCAGGGTGCCCGCGATGGCGGCTTCACTGTCCGGTTCCCTACTGCGCGAGTCACGTGTCCTCACTGGTCCCCGCTTTCTCCTGGGACCAGTGTGTTTCCCAGAAGACAGCGGGGGTGACGCGAAGGGGCGTGAGAGTTTATTCCCGGGAGTGGGTGTAAACAGGTCCGGATTTCCCACAAGGCCACTGAGGCCAGGCCTTGGGGCGGCAGGGCTCCAAGGGGCGGCAGTGGCATGGAGTCCCTCGAAGCCCGGAACATACAGTTAGGGTGGTAAGTTATGGGGGAATCCGCTCGCTCGTTAACAAGTGATTGCGGCAATGTCACCGAAATCACTTGTAAAATATGTGCTCCCGTCCGTTCTCCCCTCTCCCCCACCCCACACTCCCCCCCCCCCCCCCCCTGGCCACCGAGTCTGTCTCCTGTCCCTGCTGCCGATGTACACCATGACAGGGGAGAGCTGTGCTCTTCCCATCTCAGCTGTAACAGAAGTTCTGGCACAGTGCTAGGACTCCTGTTTTGGAGGTGACAGGGTCAATAAAGAGAACATGTCACCTCCAATTGCTATCACACAGGAAATTGTTTTCTCCAGTGTGATAGCAACAAAAGTTAAGTAAAAAAAAATTGATAAAAAAATAAATAAATAATAATTAAATTAATAAATTAAAAAAGTAAAGAATAAAAAAAATAATAAGAAAAATAATAAGAAAATTATACAAAAATTGTAAAAAAGTAAGCGACAAGCTACATATAAATAAAAATAAAAAAAGTGATAAAAAAGTAAAAAAACAAACAAAACATATTTAATCTAACCGTGCCGCACATTCTCCGTTGATTTGGTTGGGGAGGGGGTGCATTGTGAAACCTGGCCTTGGGGCGGCAGGGAGAGCAAATCCGGCCCTGGGTGTAAATACCTGTATTATACAGGTATCTGCACCCCCTCCCCCCTGAATGGTGCCAAATGTGACACCGGAGGGGGGGAGGGTTCCGAAAAGCGGAGGTTCACTTTTTGTGTGGACCTCCACTTTAAACTGACTCTACTCTAGGAGGTGTCAAAAAAGAGGATTCCTCAGCCCCAGATGGTCATTGGCTTGTGTATTGATTGTATGCATGTACCCTCAGCGTCTAGTGCTAGTAATGTTTGTTGATCTGACCATTTATTTGTGTCTTGTTCTCTCTTCAGATTGTCGTGCTTTGCTGAAGCCCATGGCGTACACATTTAGCACCTCTTCAGCTGCTCCAGTGGGTTCCCAGTACTGTGTCTGTAGAGTGGAACTTTCCATTTCCTGCCAGAACCTCCTTGACCGGGATGTCGCCTCCAAATCTGACCCCTTTTGCGTCTTATTTTTGGAAGTAAATGATAAATGGACTGAGGTACAGTAATGAACATGTAATTTCATACCCTGTGAAAGCACTGCATTACCTTGCATTGGGGAATTATTGATTATGTTTCACAAAGTGGCTTCAGTTCTCAGAAACCAGACTTGGAGCAGAAGGCTTTAAGTGGTAATGGTCCGAGGTTTACTGTCCCTTAGGCACAGAAGGTCACCTTCGTTTTTATGATTCATTTGCTTTTATCTGACAGTTCAAAAAATAGATTTTATGCTTTTCCATGTTCTGATCACATAAGTGTTCAAGGGAGTTATTTATCTGTCAGTACTCACACATTTAGATCTCTGTTCAACAGAAGAATTGTCTATAATTTTCTCTTTTGTTTTGTGTTTGAATTATTTTTTTGGGGATGTTCATGAAACAGACATTACTCATTTTTTAGACACTGGAGTAAAAAAAAAGTAAAATTTATTTCAGTCAGTAACTTATAATGATCACTCTGCTTATAATGCTATCTATGCATGCATAGATCTCTCTTCTTCAGGTCATAGGCTTTTTTGGGGGGGCGCAAACAAACTGAAAAAACCCCCCCCCCCATCAATTGCAGCCACTGTGCCCGTCAAACACAGCTACTGTGGCTATCAATTGCCGCCACTGTGCCATTAAAAGTAGTCACAATGCCCATCAAACGCAGTCACTGTGCCCATCAAACGCAGCCACTGTGCTATCAAATGCAGCCACTGTGCCATCAATTGCCGCCACTGTGCCATCAAACGCAGCTACTGTGCCCATCAATTTCCTCTTCTGTGCCCATCAATTGCAGCCAGTGTGCTCATCGATTGCTGACACTGTGCCCATCAATTGCTGACACTGTGCACATCAATTGCTGCTACTGTGCCCATCAACTGCTGCCAGTGTTTCCATTAATTGCCGCTACGGTATCTACCAATTGCTACCAGTGTGCCCATCAATTGCCGCTACTGTGCCCATCAAATGCTGCCAGTGTACATCCCCGCTGCCCGGCACTTACCTGTCTCAGTGGGGCAGCGGATCACGGTCCTCCACGCTCCTCGATGTCTTTTCCCATCCTCTGCTATGATTGGATGCCTGATAGGCGGTGTCCAATAACATCGCCTGTCGTTTCAGCCAATCAGGTGACAGGTAACAGACTCGAGCACCTGATTGGCTAAGAGGCGGTTCAGTGTTAGGAAAGCGATTCATGAGTGAACAGCATGGCGCCCGCCTACGGCTCTAATCAGGTGCTTCCAAAAAATATCCCACCACTGTAATTCAAGTGCCCTTTATGGACACACCGCCGCTGGAGGAATCCCCCCTGCTGGCTATAGTATTCAGACAGCTGTAGTGTCCTTGCCTATCTGAGGCTGGCCAAAGATGGTGCGTATTTCTTTCCTGCAACCACAGGTTCCAAGAAATATATTTGCAGGGTTCCACCATCAACACAGACAGTACTGACAGGGGAATCCCTCCTGCCGAGCAATTGTCTGCTTCCAGCGGGGAAAGCCGTCCGTTTGTATGCTCACCCGCAGGCTTTCCTCATAGGAAAACTGCCGGGTTAAAAACCGCCGGGAATGCCGACGTTAAAAAAAGAAACATGTTCTCATTTTCCCAGCCAAAGGCTGTCATGGCAGTTTTCCCTATGGGAAAACTGGTCGTGTGTATAAGGCTTACGAAGCTTCAGTTGATTTTCCTTCATTGGAGATTTTCTCCCCACATGCTTTTTAGGGGAGGGGTCCTGGGTAGAGAGGTAGGCACTGTCCTATTGCTTCCAGGGAAACATTTTCATATCTGTTCTCATGTCCTAGCTGACACATTTTGTTTGGTCCCCTAATAGTCCACTTTGGTTCAATCCATCTTTACAAGAATTTTTTAACTTGGAGAGTAGCTTCAACTGGGCCCAATGTGGAATTAAGTATGTGTACCAGCTGTTCCAGGATGGGAAGATATCCGCTTTTAGGCAGTTGTGTACGAATTGGGATACCTAGGTCTTGGCATTTCAAATATGCACAGCTGCGTCATGCAGCAATGGCACAGTTTGGGAGGGGTTGTTCAATTCAAAAATACCCAGTTGGAAGCGATTTTACTTGACCCCGTTCCTGCTAAGCAAGTTTCCAGATATTATGCGGTTTAGGGCGCAGGGGACTCAAGACTATTGGAATGAGCAAAGGCCTGTTGGGTAGTTGTTGCACCAGAGTTATCGGATGTGATGTGGAAGGAGGTGTTAGATACGTACCTTACCACTGTTATTGCCTCTACGAATCGGATGATTCAATTATGACTTTTACATCAAGTGTACTATACCCCTGTACATGTATTTCTTATGCATAAGAAGGACTCTGCATTAGTTCATAAATGTCAGTTGAGAGAGGGTATTTTCCTTTGCGTGGTGTGGAAATGTTCTAAGGTAAGGTCTATAATAAATTAGTTAATAGCTGATAAGTTTGGTCTTCCCAATATATGCACTCCTCTGCTATGACTCTTGGGAGTTATCGAAGATGAGGAGATGGATGTGACTACAAAACTATTTCTTAGACTTCTTTTCTTTTCGGCTTGTAAGCTCATAGTGAGGAGGTAGATATATATGGAAAACCTGACTATTTTGCTTTAAACTTTAGCTGACGACTAAAAAAGAAAAAAAAAAAGATTTTTTTTTTTACTCATCTGGAAATGCCTGTTGCTATGCGGTCCCACAAAATCTGCCTTTGAAACCACCTAGGATTCTGACATCATCTCCCTCTAATGCTCCTGGGAAATGTGTGTCATTTCCCAGGATGCAGTGCGCTGTCCAATTATCACTCCCCATCCAAGACTTCCAGGAAGTAAGTGCCTGTAGGCTTCACAATGCCCACAAGCAAAATGACAACAGTGTAGATATAGTTTTATAAACTATCTTTTTTGAATATCTATGCGGATCGGCGGCAGATTGTAAAATAGTAAGTGACCAGATTTATATTATAAAAATATACATTTATGTATTGTGTTTGCACCTTAAAAAATCCTGTTTAATTTCTATACCCATTTATCCTTGGCTTCTTATGTCATCTGATAAAGCAGAATATCTGCATTAACTATTTTCACCCACATCCCCAAAGTCAGGTTTTCCATATATATCCACCTCCTCACTATGAGCTTACAAGCCGAAAAAGAAAAGAAGTCTAAGAAATAGTTTTGTAGTCACATCCATCTCCTCATCTTCGATAACTCCCAAGAGACATAGCAGAGGAGTGCATATATTGGGAAGACCAAACTTATCAGCTATTAACTAATCTTTTCTATTTCTGTATAAATAAAATGTATTTTTGATATACATTGTTGTATTGTGTTTGCACCTTAAAAATCCCGTTTAATTTCTATACCCATTTATTCTTCAAATAATGGACGTGGTGCCTACCTGTAGCTGACAGGTAATTCAATTATTCTCCATATGAAGCCAAGGGTTCACCTAAAAAATTAGGGAAAGTTTGGTTCCCATGAATGGATTCCACTGACACGTTAGAAGGGGAGGTTGATATTTGAAGATCTATGAGAGGGGACGAATTGAGACAATTAATTCTGTTATATGTTTATTATGGGTATGTTTTTGCACACTTGACGGACCTTTGGTGAAGGAGGTTTTTTTTTTTTCCTCAAGGTTAAGGCCTTCTTTTTTGGCTTAGGAGTGGGTGGGGAAAAAAGGGGGAGGGGGGAATGGTACCTGCCAGGTTTTGTGTTACACCGCTGTTCTGCAGTAGGGATTGGGAGAGTACATTCAGTGGTTATGTTTTATGCACAAATTATATTTTTTGATAAATACATGCTGTGTGTTGGGTATCAGTGTACTATTATGGACCCCTTTAAGTACTGCTGCATAGCCACCGACTGTATCACTCGGCCCTGCCCCCGGCGCGCCGCGTCATCGGATGTGATTGACAGCAGCGCCAGCCAATGGCTGCGCTGCTATCAATCCATCCAGCCTAGCCAATCAACGGCCAGGCTGGGAACCAAAGAGGATCACGAGGACGCGCGCGGGACTTTCGAGGGGTGAGGTAAGTAAAACGGGGGTTCGAGGGGGGGGGGGGTTAGTTCCGTTGGATGTTTTTTCACCTTAATGCATAGGATGCATTAAGGTGAAAAAACATTTACCTTTACAACACCTTTAAGATCTACTTTGGAACATTAAATATTGTTTTTTCTTCTGGAGCTACCAGCAGTGTTAATTTGGGCCGCAAATTTTGATTTAGTTTTAGGACTAAAATGGCATTTTAGTTTTAGTCCCATTTTAGTCTTCTGCAATTGTTTAAGTTTTAGTTGTATTTAGTCGACCAAAACTCCAGTACAATTTTAGTCGTCTAAAATCGAATGGATGTGATTAAATTGTAATGCATTAGTTAACATTTCTCTACAATTTCCAAACTCATTATATACTGCTTTAGTGAAAAATCGAATACCGTATTGTCCGGTGTATAAGGTGACCGGGAGTATAAGACGACCCCCCTAATTTAAAACATTTTTAAGATTTTTTGCCTGTACTCACCGTATAAGACGACCCCCCCCTTCCGAGGCTGCCGACGCTTCATATTTCTTCCTTCTAGAGCCATATTCTTCTTCCTTCTTGCTGGAGCTGGAGCCAATCACAGTGAGCGATGTATTCTATTAATGAATACAAAGCCTGCTTAGATTGGCAGAGGCTGTAACATCATCAGCCCGTGCCTCTCTAACTCTCAAAGACAATTCGAGCAGGCTACTATATGTAGCCTTATACGCCATTATTTATGGCATTGGGGTATGAACATGCACTACAGACCAGTGTTAATTTTGAAGTCAAATTTAAATTTGGTTTTAGTCTTTTGACTAAAATGGCATTTTAGTTGTAGTCGTATTTTAGTCGACTAACATAGTATTCATTCAGTCGACAAAAATGTTTTCGTCAACGAAATTAACACTGGTTACCAGGAGCAGCAGAAGGTACGGCCAGCAGTGTGACAATGGTGGGGCCAAGCTACACTTCAATTTCCTTTTATAGAACACCAGCAGGTAAGGTCACCACCCCCTGATGTCTGATTGGGTACATTTTATTAATTTTGATTCCACCAGCAACATTGGTGACTCCGTCGGGTACATTTTTAAAAGAACAACTCATTCCCGTTTTATTTTACTTCCTGTTGCATACATGAGGCTATAGCGCAGCATGATAATCTTTTGCGTGGGCAGTTTTTCTTACACAAAATAGTACAGTAAATTAAGACAGCAGGGCCATTTACCCTCACAGTTGTGCTAATTTTATGGTAATTTTTTTGACGGTTTCTTTATGGCGATAAGCGCAGGGAATGGTGACCTTTTAAATCCGTCTCTAATGGAACCCACAGGAGCTTTTATGGGCCTTGCAGAAGTATTTTCTGCTTTAAAAGAAAGCAAAGTGTTTGTAATATGCAGAATGAGAGCTACATAATAACAGTCTTTATGTCTATTTGTGGCGCATTGTCTATGTCACTTGGATTCTACTGTTAAGCCTTTTTTTCCTTTCAGCTTTTCTATTCTGTTCCCTCGTTAATTGACGTGTCTGTAATGCTAATTTGTTTTATCCAATGCAAAAAGTAATTTTTATTAGAGTTGTAAAAAAAAAAAAGCCAATATGATCTTCATAGTTGGATGTCAAGTATATCATTTTTTTTTTATATAAATGACAATAAATTAAATTTATAATGCTAATTACTTCTGATATGATATACTTAAAGGGCAGCTCCAGCCAAAAAGCTAATACTAGGCTTGAACAAGTATACTGTACCATCCCATTTATCCCTGCTGTTTAGCTGCACTATTTAAGAATGATGGCCGGCCTCCTGCCTGCTGGTTGGACTACTTATGAGCATCATCAAACTGGTGACACCCATTATGGGCTTCTCTTTCTCTGTAACACCTTTTATATTTATACCAAATAATGTTTATTTATAATGACAGGTAAAGAAATAAAAAATAAACAATACAAAAGTGTTGTGCCTTTTCATATCCCATCATAAGTTTTCAGTCATATGATAATAGAATATTGTATGTATTGACATGAAACTGTTGATCATTTCCTCAACAATGGGCTATTCCAAACTCTATGTTCAGCTTGGGATGTCCTGATAATATAAGTATTTTCAGAGGGCCAGATTCACATACATTTGCGGCCGTGTAACGTAACCCGTTTACGATACACCGCCACAAGTTTCCAGTTTTAGTGCCCGATCCACAAAGCACTTACCTGGAAACTTGCAGCGGTGTATCGTAAATACGTCCGGCGCAAGGCGGGCCAATTCAAATGGGCGTGTGCCATTTAAATTAGGCGCGCTCCCGTGCCGGACCTACTGCGCATGCTCCGTTTCGCAATTCCCGTCGTGCTTTGCGCGCAGTGACGTCATTTTTTCGAACGGCGACGCGCGTAGCGTAATTCCGTATTCCCGGAGGGCTTACGCAAACGACGTTCATTTTTAAATTTCAACGCGGGAACGACGGACATACTTTAGACAGCAATACGTTTGCTGACTAAAGTTAGGGCACCCAAAACGATGATTAACTTTGCGACGGGAAACTAGACTAGCAGCGACGTAGCGAAAGTGAAAATCCGTCGTGGATCGCCGTAACTCCTAATTTGCATACCCGACGCTGGTTTACGACGCAAACTCCCCCCAGCGGCGGCTGCGGTACTGCATCCTAAGATCCGACAGTGTAAAACAATTACACCTGTCGGATCTTATGGATATCTATGCGTAACTGATTCTATGAATCAGTCGCATAGATAGAAACAGAGATACAACGGCGTATCAGGAGATACGCTGTCGTATCTCCTTTGTGAATCTGGGCCAGAGTTCCTAACCTCTGTATCTTCTCAATAAAGATGAGCTTGGGTGTCTTCCGAACGCATGCTCGGAAACAATTTGACGCATTCTCGAAAGCATTGAACTTAATTTTCTCGGCTCGTCGTAGTGTTGTACGTCACTGCGTCCTTGACTGTCGAAAGTTCAGAGAAGTTTTGTGTGACCGTGTGTATGCAAGCCAAGCTTGAGCAGAATTCCGATAATCCGATCTCTGAATACCCCCTTTTTTATACTCAAGTTTTATATTCCATGTCATTTCCTGCCCTCCGCTCATGTGAAGAGGCCGGCCAGTGGCACAGGTTCAGAGGAGGCACTGTCTTCCTCATAGGTTGTACAGCTAACAGCAGGGATAGATGGAACATGTGTATCTGCATTAAATTCCAAGTCGTTATTAGCTGTTGGATGGAGCTGCCCTTTAAGTATATCATAACAGAACTATTATAAAAATATAGGTTTGATTATTTGTCATTTTTATAATTATTATTTTGTATACTTGACATCCAACCATAAGCCCTATAGACAAAAAGAGAAAATGCGCCAACCTAAGTGCAGTAAGTGGGTATTTAATTCAAGCAATTTGCACAGTAAAAATGGCTACTCACAAAACCAGTGTAAATACAGGCATGTAATGGAAGAGACGGCTGGTCCGATGTCACAACGTGTTATCAGCAGTACAACAGGCTGGTCTCTTATCCTGGTCCCCAGGGTGATGGAAACGAAGGTCCAAGGTGTTCGGGAGCCTTTGGGGAACCCCACAGAGAACAGGAGCCGTGGATGCTGTACCAGAAGCGGCGTGCGTTCCAGCGTGGAACGCAGCGTATCGCCGTACAACCGGAAGTGACGTAGGGGCTTCGGACAGCCAATGGGATGACGCGTTTCTCAGCCTCCGCTGGTTCATCAGATCCATGGTTCTCTGTGGGGTTCCCCAAAGGCTCCCGAACACCTTGGACCTTTGTTTCCATCACCCTGGGGACCAGGATAAGAGACCAGCCTGTTGTACTGCTGATAACACGTTGTGACATCGGACCAGCCGTCTCTTCCATTACATGCCTGTATTTACACTGGTTTTGTGAGTAGCCATTTTTACTGTGCAAATTGCTTGAATTAAATACCCACTTACTGCACTTAGGTTGGCGCATTTTCTCTTTTTGTCTATACATATCTTTCAGAGTCTGCTTCTGCTTCAGGATTTTGCTGCCACTATAGTGCTATTGGACTTATATTGGACTATTGATTCATTGACTCATTCATTCATTCATTATGTTTCATTTTTTGTTATTGACATGGACCATATGATATATGTACTTTTCTATTATTGACTGTGCTCTCCTGGTTTTTGCGCCATCTATCTATATATATTATAACCATAAGCCCTAGTTCACATTGATGCTACTTTTAATTTGTGCTACTACACTTGAAGTAGCACAGTTTTAAAGTAGCAGGTCAGCGGGATTTCACGTGCTACTTGACTGACATATGTGCCACTTCATGCACAGATGTCTATGCAAGTTGCACCTGAAAGCGCAGAAAAAGTGCAGGAAACTTTTTTTCAAAGTTGAAGTTGCCCAGTTTTTGAACGGTTTCATTGTTGACAATAGTGTGTGATTTGTCATCTGATTTGTAACTGTCACATCACATGACAATTTGCACTGGTGTAAAGGGGGGTTAAATAACATGTTGGCATTTAAAAAAAAAGAAAAAAAAAATATTATTTATTAAATTTGTCAAACATGATTTAATATATATATGGAAAAAATTGCGCTTGTTCTAAATCTAAAAACGAAAATGTGGTGAAAAGCTGCGATCAAAAGGTGTTATACCACACCAAACAAATATAAAACAGGAAGCAGATCGCGCTAATAATATAACAGACTGTCTATGGACAGTATATCGGTGAATGATACCATATAGTGAACAGTGAATTGAATATATTCTATAAACTTTCAATGCAAAAAATGTCCTTAATGAAAACAAATGATGCTAAAAAGTGCTTAATGGATATTGATAGGTGAATCTAAAAAAGAGCCAAAAAGTCCATCATGCAGAAGGTTTCAAGTGAAGATGTCCCCAGTGCAGAATATATACATCATCCAGGAAAGGTGACAAGAAAGGGCACTTCCACCAAAGACCGGATATAGTTGGTCTCTGTTTAGGAGACCAAAAATCGCAAATAGTGATATATTAAAGCAGGTGTTTCCATCAATAGATCTATCTCCAACCTCATCAGAGTCGGTCACTCCTCTCAGCCAAACAGGATGAACATATGTAAAGGAAGAGGGACTCACAATAGTGTAAAATCTTCGAGATTTTAATGAATAAAAAAGGGTATGCACTCAGTTGATTAGTCAAGGCATCCAACAATAAACAAGCCGGCCAGCTTAAACAACGAACGCCCGTATCTTCCGGGTTCCAACAGTATGCGCGGTGACGTCAGAACTTCGCCTCCCTACGTTTCGTCACTAAGGGACGTGGTCACGGGATTTAATATGTATACAAACTCACATTGGTATGTATATTGCTGCTTGCACTATAGTTAAAAATGTATTAATTGATGGATCCAAGGTCCATCAAGTATCAGTGGAGACTTGCCCTGATAAAAACAAGTCAGCGATGACAACTTTCATATTTGTATCCTGGCACATTGCCTTTAGGACTCATATAGGTGAGCAGTGTTTTTTCGCTTTCTGAAATGCATGTCAAATGCACTTCTGTGGATTCTCATTTACTTCATTGATGCAGTGCAGATGAGGGTTTGTTGTTTTTCTTCTTGTTTATTAACAATTTTGAGTACAGTACAAAAAAAATTAAGAATAGGACCCCCGCAGAATAATATATTGCAGCCAGTGCCCCACACGGGGTGGGTGGGGGTGGATAGGTGATACCAGAGCATAAGAGGGATAATTCCTCATAGCATAACATAACATCTCCTCTTTACATACCTGTACATCATTTGCTACAATAGTCAAAGCTGCGAAAGCTATTACCATACAAACTTCAGTTAGTAGCATAAAAGCAATGGGGACATGAGACAACTGAAAAATGAAGTACAGTATAAGAAAAGAGAGCGGGAAGGGTGTAAAGAGAGGGCACCCCAGAGAAGGGTAGAAGCCTTGGTTTGCAGTGTTTGCAACTGCTCAAATCGTTGCCTCAGGAGGTCAAGGTTCAAGAAGTGAGGAGTGAAAACCCAGGGCTGCCAAACTTTGGCATATTTATGTATTCTGTCCTGTAGCTTCAACCTTGGTGTGAACCATGTGTAATTCTATTCTTAGTCACTAGGAGACAAAGCAGAACCATCTTCTAGGCTCTGGCTATCATTTGCTTAGAAGATGTAGTGATATTGGAGTAATATTTTGAATTGCCCCAAAATCAGTTCCGGTGGGTGCATGTTTAACAAAGCCCAACAAGGATCTTGACATTGAACACCTGCGAGAGGATTCAGAAGAGATCCACGAAGATGGGTGACCATTGCCGAGCATCTGCGAAAGCATGTCGAAGGGTAGCTCAGCACGTACTTAGCTATCCCAACAGGTTTTAGATACTAGAAAGTACTTTAGGTAATTTCAAGAGCCAATATGTTCAGGGATGCCATATCGTAGATTGACAAATCTCCTTCTAATTGTCCTTCTCAATCGTCAATTCCAAATCTGCAACCCACAGCGGTCAACATATGCTTGCATAAGGGATGGTGGCTGAGATAGTAAATTAAGGTACAGCTTCGAAATCGTACCCTTCGCCTGTAGGTCAGTAGAGCAGAGCTACTCAAACAGTGACATCTTGTTGAAATCAGCGTATGAGTGGATACAAGTCTCATAAAATTGCTTGACCTGAAGGTAGTGAAACACCTCGGAGATTGCTTCTGTAAGGTTGGGAAGGGCTTAATGCCCATAGAATAGACCAATTTATGCAACTGCATTAACTTCAGGTGAAAGGTGAGAAATAAAAGGACATCATCCGCAAGAATGCAGGCAGAACTTCTGTTGAATACCCATCACCTTGAAACCCCTAACATTCAAATTATTACAAATTAAATGTGCCAGGGGTTCTAGGCAAAGAGTAAAGGAGAAAGAGGGCACCCCTGTCTCATCCCTCTGACTATTGGGTAAAGATACATTTTTTAGCTTGCATATCTAACTTAAAGCCTGAGGGCAATTGTAAAGGGAGGAAATCCACTGTAGAAAGCTGGAGCCAAAGCACCACCTTTGTAAAATATACTGCAGGTAGGACCAGGAGACAGTATTGTTGGGAGGTGACAAGCCTGTATTATGTGCAACAATAAAGTGGCTCTACAAATATTATCCTGTGTCTATCTCAAGGTAATACAACCCACTTGATCTTTATGAACCAAATAGCTGATAAGATTACTAGGTCTGAGAGCAAGAATCTTATCCAGTAGTTTTATATCATGATTAAGTAGTGATATAGGATGATAATTGGACCATTAGGAATCACCTGTGTCATTTGGGTCTTGGGGGTCATGGATATTATGGCAGTCACAGTCTCTGGGTGAAAACATTGCTTATTGAGAAGGAAGTTAAGGGAGTTGGCCAACAGGGGTGCCAGATGGTCAGCAAACTTTCGTAGTAGGTGGTGGGCAGGCCATCAGGGCCAGGTCATTTATTAATTTGCGTAGCTTGAATAGCTTGAAGTACTTAGTCAACAGTAATAGGAGGATTATAGTGTGCTCTATGGGAAGCGTATATTGAAGGTAAGGATACCCCTTTGTCGACCTGAGCTGAGGAAAAGATGCTTCCGAGGTGTAAAGTTGGGGCAAGTGGTGTTTAAATTCCTGCAGCACCTTAAGGGGACTGGTGTATCACTTTCTCCACAAGGAGTAAATCCAACTTCGTCCTCACCTTTAACATAAGGAATCTATGGGCTGTAGTAATATCTTGCTAAAAATCATAGTAATGAGCATAGAAATCTCATTCAAGCTGCTGCAGGCGGGCTCGCTAATCGTGCTTTTGCTGGGTCGCTACGTGTATTCAGTTGCCCCTTATAACTGTCACAAACAGACATAAGATTTCCCAGCACACTTACCAGCCAGCCTGCAAAACAACCAAATTGGCCCTGTCTAACAGTTTACATTAAAAACTGAGAGTTTTGTTTGTTAACATTTGCAAATACAGTATATGCGTAAGCCACAGTGTCCACGTCAAGGGACCTCTGTATATACTGTGGTCCTAACTATAATATTCCAGAGCCTCCATAATAGGAGCACATATAAGAATGGATAGCTTAAGGACAGGTATGTCTGGAGGGAGATCATCGCTCCTTAAAGGCACAGAGACATACATGACGCCTAGAAGAGCACAATGGCAGCGAAGGCAGCCACTTGCATACCTGCACCCAATTCACTCAACTATACAAAAAAGTGACAACTATCCCAACCTTTAACTGGCTTTTGCAGTAAAGTTAGACAGGGCCAATTTGGTTTGGTTTTGCAGGCTGGCTGGTAAGTGTGTTAGGAAATCTTTTGTCTGTTTCTGATGTGCATATTCCTTCCATGTGCAGCAAGGGCCAGTTATAGGTTGGGGTGGCTGCCACTTTTTTGCCCCTTATAACTGGTTTATATGCCTCCCAGAGCGTAAGGTGAGATGTAACAGGAGTTGAGTTAAATTAGAGGTATTCTTTCCAGGCTATCTGGATTCCCTGACAAAACCCTTTGTTTGAGAGATTGGACGTATTTATGGCTGCATTGCTTTTCTTTTGGTGGCAGAAGATCCTGTTGAATTTGTATTGCAAGCAAAGTAGATCATACACAGCCTATTGTTGCATTTTGGGTTTAAGTGCATTCGTTTGGCCTGCTCTACGCTCAATTGCAAAAGGCAGAATATGACAACAATACCCATCTACTTAACCTCCAAATGTGCTGCTGTGATGTGGAGTTGAGTAGTCCAATTTATTAATATGGCTGACCAAACTAAAGGCCTGTGTTGAAGAACTTTGGGCTTATGTCAATGACATCAGTTTGAGACGCTTCTGAGATCATTCAGACTTCAATGACAGGTGCATTTGGTCTTGAGTTGACCTGCTTCTGCCCTGCATTTAATGTGCTTCAAGTGGGTTTTGCATTTGCCATAGACTTGGTAATGCATGAGCATTCTAAAACTGTCTGATGTGAAAAAAAAAGCCTGTATAGGCACTAACGCTGTACAGGACAAATTCACTCTCAGTGCCAAGTTTATTACAGAACAGTGTCCTCTGTGCAAGAAAGTGTAAAAATATCTGATTTATTGGGTTCCCCAGCTTACTTTGGCACGGGAGGGAAGGAAGGAAGACTGCCTTTCTTACATATATGGCTTGGCAGTAGGAGGCAGGGTGTGAGCACACAGCTCGTAAAAAACTTACCAGAGCATCCCCCAAAGTGCCATCTATTTCTTCCTTGTTTAACATAAACAACAAAATGTAAAAGAAACATGCTTTTTAGGGTACCTTTATACCTCCTACTGTCACCTGCTTAGCAGCACTCCGAAAGGAGGTCCACTATGGATCACTTTTCAGAGCATGGACTAATGCGAACGTTGCCTTACTGCGTAACTGATTATAATCAGGGGTATATTGTTAAAACGCATCCCTGGGCAAAAATTAACCCACCTCCCACCACTACCTTTTACTCCCCTCTCACCCATTCATCTGTATTTTTAATTTTTTTTGTACCTTGTAAAGCAAGTTTAAAGTGATTGTAAAGTTTATTTTTCCTAAAATAACAAACATGTTATACTTACCTCCTCTGCGCAGTGCTTTTGTACAGAGCAGCCCCGAATCTCCTCTTCTGGGGTCCCCAGCCAGGGCTCTCTGTTCCTCCTCTTTTTCAAATTCCCTCATAGCAATCTCAGCTCAGGACCAAGCCAGCTATAGGGGCATTTTGTATGGGCTTGATCCTGAGCTGGGCTATGTGCATCTATAGACACATATAGCGTGGCTCAACCCCACTCCCTCCTCACAGGATTTGACTGACATCAGCAGGAGCCAATGGCTTCCACTGCTGCTGAGTCCCCTGTGAGAAGGCGGAGAAGAGCTGCTGCAGATGGGCACAATGTTTTAGGCTTCGTGTACACTGCAGCTGCTAAACTCACGTTTAGGAGTAGTTTGGCAGGTTTTTTTTTCAGCAGCCCCTGAACTCTCCTCTATGTTATCTTATGTGTACATGTGTTTATAGTAGTTTAGAGGCAGTTGAGTTTACTAAAGTTTCATTGAAAGCGGGATAAATTGCGTTCAGGATGGTAGTTTACCGGCATTTCAAACGCTTGTAACTACTTGTAAACACGTGTAAAAGATACAGCATTTCGCCACATCAAGTGTTTTTTTTGACATGTCAAAATCAATAGTTATCTATTAGATTCGTCTTGACTGATCTGACTTTCAGCCCATTGATTTGAATGAAAGTCGCATCCAAGTCGGTTCATAATAATTTGACTTGTGGTGCAATTTGTGCCTTGAGGATTATGAAGGGGAACCCCATGCTAAAAAAAACAAAAAAACAGTGTGAGGTCCCCTCCAACATCCATACCAGCAGGTTAGGAAGGGGGGGGAGACAAGCAAGCATACCAGACCATACCAGGCCAAACACCCTTAACATGGGGGGTGTGGGTGCTTTGGGGCAGAGGGGGGCTCTGCCACCTCAAAGCACCTTGTCCCCATGTCTTCCCAACAACCGTGGGCGGTGGTTGTGAAGGTCTGCGGGCAGGGGGCTTATTGGAATCTTGAGGCACCCTTTAACAACCTTGAAGCTGTCTTTTCCGCCCCCGACCCGATCCTCCAACGCTGTCTCTTGTCGTTTTGCCAGCTCTGCTTTCTGCCGGTTCTTATATAGCCATGGGGCCATCCAGTGATGTCACTGGGAGTCCCGTCCATTGTGACGTCACGTGACCTGCTGGGTTGCATGCTCAGCTAAGGGTCTGGTATGGTCTTGGGGGGGACCCCACGCAGTTTTTCTTCCCTTTTTGGCGTGGGTTCCCTTTCAAGATCCATACAAGACTCAAAGGGCCTGGTATGGGTCCTGGGAGGGACCCCATGCCATTTATTTATTTTCCTCAGAGAACAAGTCACACCACAAGTCAGATCATGATGATCCAACTTGGATGTGACTTCTATTCAAATCAGTTGGCTGAAATTTGGATCAGTTAAGACGGCTCTCAGGGAACCATTGATTTTGAATTGAGGCAGAGAAATGCTGCTAAAAACTAGCACGGCTAAATGCGCTTTAACGCCAAAGCAAATAGCTACTTAAAGCTTGTTTTTACAGCCGCTTTTTCCTGGTGTTGCTAATGGCTTTGCAGATCGTTTTTTCTAATGCCCGTGTGCATGAAGCCTTAGGCCTCGTACACACGACCGAGTTTCTCGGTAAAAACCAGCAAGAAACTTGCTGGGATTTTTTTTTTGTCGAGGAAACCGGTCGTGTGTACATTTTTCGACGAGTAAACTGTAGAGGATCCCGTCGAGCCAAAAAGAGAGCATGTCTTCTTTTTCCTCGACGGGAATGGAAAAACTTGCCTTGTCGAGTTCCTCGACAGCCTAACAAGGAACTCGACGAGGAAAACGATGTGTTTCGCCCGTCGAGTTCCTCGGTCGTGTGTACGAGGCTTTAGAGGGGGCTGAGGATTGAGCTTTTGAAAGCAAATTTTTTACCTTAATGCAGAGAGTGCACTGAGGTAAAAATATCCCTTTATAATCGCTTAAAATTCCACCCTTCAGGTTCCTTGCTGGCACCATTTCCGGGTGTGGGGGAAAGGAAATCCAGAGCTGCAGTCTGGTCCCCTCATGGTGATATCATCACTCACCACTCTTCTTCTGGATCCTAAGAGGACTGTGCTGCTGGACAGCCAAGAAGAAATGTCCATTTCACATGGGCAGTGACGTGAACACCTGGGAGAGAGCCCGGTCATAAGACCGTTAATTTAGGTGAGTTTAAAGAGGATTTATTATTTTGTTTCTATGTCAGAGATTAGTTGAAGGGGAAAGGGGATCCATTATTTTATTAGAATTTTCAGCATTAAGAGCATTTGTTCGATTTTTCTAATCATTAGTAAGGGTCAAATTGACGTTCGTTTTCAACCGCATTGATGAGAAAATTTGAAGGAGCAGCATGGAATTTTTTTCTCAAATTAATTAATTTCTAGTCCAGTTTTTCCAAAACTGAACACAATTTTGAAGTACTTTTGAATGACATTTGTCAAGTCATGGAAGGTACTGAGAATTGTCGTACGAATATTTCTACATATTTTCATACAAACATTTGTTAGAAAATCAACAAGTGTATGACCAGCCTACCACTAGAAACCCCAGCACTTAACCCTACCCTAAGTGAACCATTAACATCTAGTCTAACCTATAAAACAACAACAAACAATAACAAAAAGCCTAGGGAATGCCCAGGAAAAACCCAAGCCTACTTAACGACCAGCTCGCAGACAACCAATTAACCTGTCTAACAGTATGCGTTAAAAACAGGGGTTTAGTCCGCACGCATTTGCGAACACATACATAAGCCACAGAGCCACGTCACGGCACCCTGGAATCTGTGGTCCTAACGCTAAACTATGAGTGTCACCACAATGGAGGCACATGCATTCTGATGGATAGTTGAGGACAGGTGGACTGAAGGGGAGCCCACTCCTTCTTAAAGATACAGGAGCACACCAAACACCCAGCATGTAGCTCAATGGCTGCAAAGGTGTTGGTGCGTTGCTGGACCAACAAGCCCTTAACCAACAGCAAGCCACCCCATGTGCTACTTAAAGCTAAACTTCAGCTTTTGATATATTTTACAGAGTTAGTTTGGGCCTGGCTGTCCCAAACAGTGTCCCTCACTAACATGTGAGGCCGCTGGATGTGTGGTATAAACTGTATGGAGCGGAGGCTACATATAGCATACTGCACTGGTTCGAGCTGGCGGAGGCTACATATAGCATACTGCACTGGTTTGAGCTGAGACTTCTTGTCTCATACCTCAAACACAATACAGTCTATCCAATCGGCGCTCAGCCAAACAGAGAAAGTGATGTATTCTAGAAAAGAATACAAAGCTTCCTCTGATTGACTGAGTCAGAGAAGCGGGCTGATGATGTCACAGCCTATAAAAGCTTTGATTCATAAAAATGAAACGTGACAATAAAATGTTTTTTACAAAATCAGTTATCATGATCTCTGTGGTTTGCTATTTCAAAAGCTGCAGCTTAGGAGAAGGGATCACTACAGTGGCTAAAGGTAGTAATGTGATGTCACATGACACTGGGTGGAGATTTGCGCTGCAAAATACTCAAATGGAGTGGCATAAGGAGGGTACTATGTTGTCAGTCAACCTTTATAAGTATGTGAGTGGTGGGAAGTTGGCAGACAGGTGCCGACCTTACAGGAGCATTCTACTTCAAGTGCACTGTCTTAGCTTTGAAGGAACAAAATTAAGTGGTTAAATATTCAATCTCATATTAACTTTAATTTTGCTGATTCTTCATGGCTTACGTTATCGTTTTAGCACCACTTATTCTGAACTTGTCAATTTCTCGCATAAGCAGTTGTGCACTTTGTCATTTCATCCTTTACTGACATCTCTATTTACATTCCAATCCATTCTAACTGTGACAGCTATCATTATCGCTGCTACCAGTAATCCATATCCAGAGCAGTAAAATCTATACCCATTGTTATATCTAGCACTAGGCAGGCCGGGCAGGACTATATTTAGACTTGCTTTTGTAGGCACACATGAACAGTAATGTCCATTTCTATAAGCTCCACCCTTTTGTCACTTCATTAATTTTGTTCATTTTTTTCTTGACAATGTAATTGAAATACAAATGTTTTTTTTTTCTTTTTATTCTACGTATATAAGAATGTGATAATGATACTAAAGTAGCATGGTGTCTGCACGATGGGCAAAGCTGGCAAAGTGTTGGAGACCACCATTCAGCGTGAAAGTCTTATGACTTCTTTGGCTGCATGCACACAGAGGGACTGTTTTAGCCCCTCTGAACGCCATAACTCCTGGCAGGAAAAAACTGCTTAAAAACACGGTGTAGGCCGTGTATTGCACATGAGCTTCTAGTGTTTGAGCATTAACACATTCTTTTTTCCAGAATATTCATCTATACACGTTTAGGTGGGTTCTGCTTTTTTTCTGTTCTTTAGCTGCTCTCCTGAACGCGCCTTTGGTATTTTTTATGAATGTAAATGCTGCTCTTCAAGTAAGTCTGTAAATGCCTATGCGTGCATGGGCACAGGCTGAAAAAACAAGGAATGCCTTTTAACAGCACCATTTTTTAAGCTCTGTGTGCATGAGGCCTATTAGTAGTCCCTACATGATATGTTAACCCACACATGTCGGAAGGTGTCCAGACTGGAATTTACAACAGTTATCATACAAAGTGGTTTAGGGTTGCACTTTTAACTTGTAGGCCCATAATAAGGTGAAGGCAGCTGTACACAGCTATGCACAGTTATTAGCGTGAAGTAGCTTTAAAGAAGCTCAATTGTAAACCTAGCCTCAAGTGAGAATAGTGGCTAAGACTTGTTTAGTTATGACGCACAATATTCATTAGTATTTTGTAGAGCTGTTACTGATCAAAATTATTGTGTTCGATTAATCGATTTTTTTTTTTATCGATTAATCGACTAATTTCGATTAATTATAAAGCACATACAGATCCAACTACTTTTAGCTGATCTCCTCCTTGCAGGCTAATTCCCAGTGCAGCTACCAACCACTGGAAAAATGGATAGCAGGATACAAAAAACACACAAAGGCAGCGCTGAATGGGAATAACATTAAAACTTTTATAGTCTTCAAGTAGGTAATAAAATAAATATTGCACTGGAGATAAAATCGATGCAGCTACATAAACTGTAAAAATGGTGAGAGTAATACTAAACGGTAGCAAAAGCAGTCATAAAAACATGTAGTTAAGTATGATACTGGTATAAAAATGGATACAACGATGCCACTGCTGAATGCAGATGAGGAGGGGTTAACATCAGTCCGTCGGCATGTAGATGTCCCATGAAGGGAACTATCATAATCCCCAGTGGATGGCTGTAGAATCCCAGGTTGATAGAGGGAAGTGATAGAGGGAAGTGTAACAGCCCTTGCGTGTGGCAGATAGTAAGGTCCCGCCGGCATGCATATATGAAGGCACAGCAAAGGAGCCCTTCAGATGGACACGGCAAGCCCCGCCGGTGTCTGTGACATCACCGGATCTCCGACGGAACTCCCTGAAGGCCCGGAAGCCGGCGGAGAGGTGAGTACCAATCAAAAGAAATTTGATCGATCCAAAAAATTTTGATCGATCAAAAAAATTAATGAATTAATAGTTAATTTCCACAGCCCTAGTATTTTGTAGATATTGGAACATTTTATTAAAAGACAAGATTTTGGGAAAAGTTGTGCCACCTAACCCCAAATCTTTTTATAGAAAGGCTCCTAATCTTCATAATATTTTGGCCCCTGGTGTGTTAGACCCACCAGTAATAAAGAAGAACAATGGATTGGTCCAGCCGCTGTCTGTGTTCTATTCTCGTGGCAAGTGTAAATTATAAAAAAAAGAAAACACTTTGTGGCAACAGCTAATGGTAGAACATATAAAATCAGGTATTTTATCACATGCAGGACTAAAGCAGTGGTATACATGTTAGAATGCCCCTGTGGTATTCAGTATATGGGACATATGTCCAGGTCTGTGCAATTAAGGATACACAAATATTTATCTAATATTAAGACTTGTAAAATAGAACACAGTGTGACCAAGCATTTTAGGTATGTCCACAAAAGGGACCCTAGGGGTGTTAAGTCTTGGGGACATGAGAAAGTGGTCAATCATTGATGGGGTGGGAATTATATTGGGCAGTTAAGTCGTCCTGAATCCTATTGGATTTAGTAAACCAACGTTCTAGCTACTACTGGTTTAACTGTCAGCTTTGACTTAAGTTGTTTCATTAGTAACAGTTAACCATCTTATTTGCTGTCCCAAATGTTTTAATTTTTTTATTTGCTGTCCATTTTTTATTTTTTAGGTGAAACCCACAATTTGTTATTTTGTTTTTAAAGTTGTTTGTTTATCTTAGTAATTTTTAGCAAGATTTTTTAATATATACAGTATCTTACAAAAGTGGTATCAGAATAAAGAGGGCTGATTACAAATGTGTGCCACACTTTTCAGATATTTATTTGTAAAAAATATTGAAAACCATTTATCATTTTCCATTTACGTTTTTAGTTGTAACATGACAAAATGTGGAAAAAAGGGGGTATGAATACTTTTTCAAAGCACTGTAAATATTTTTTAGTTCTTTCATAGGTGCCCTTTGGAAGTATGTGTGTTTTCTCAGAAAGGGTTCTTCTAAGTTGATTTTGATGTACTGTATATTCACCTAACCACTTTAGTTATAAAAAGCACTAAATGCACTAAAAATTATTTTTAAGTATTTAAACTTATGGAAACAGCCAGTAGCCTGGTGCAGCAAACAATGATGGTCTTTTAGTTATGGAAAGTGGGTTTCAATTTGCAAAGTCTGTTGTCGATGTAATGTGGTATATGGCCAATGACAAATCTGTAATTGTCTATGCTCAGAACACAGCTTTTCATTCATTCCTAACTAAACTGTAATATGTCTTCCATATTCTGTGTAAGTAAATAGCAGGCAGACATGTTTGTTTTACCTAGAATAGTTATGGCTTAAAAATATTGTGGAAAAGTAATTATGTAATAAAACAATGTGTCCGTTGTCTATTGTAGATTGATAGAACTGAAACAAGCGTCAACAACCTGAACCCCGTATTTTCAAAGAAGTTTACCATAAACTACCACTTTGAAGAGGTGCAGAAGTTAAAATTTTCAATTTTTGACCAGGACAAGTCAAGCACACAGCTGTACGAACATGACTTTTTGGGGGAATATCCTTGTACGCTTGGATCGGTAAGTTCCATATAATCAATATCTGATTTTAAAATAGTAAAGGTGAGTTATTATGTCAGAAATGGGTCCTGTTCCTGTGAATTGGGGAGCACAGTCCTTCCATCCTCCAGCCTGGTAGCATTTCGACACCAGATAAAAATATATAGTCCACAGAAAATTGGACTTTTTAGACCCAAGTGTCACAGACACAAATGTGAATGATTCACAACACATTAAAATAAAAACATGAAAAGTCCAAAAGTGTTAAGCCTCGTACACACGATCAGTCCATCCGATGAGAATGGTCCGAAGTCATCGGTTCACCGCTGAAGCAGACTGATGGTATGATGTGCCTACACACCATCAGTTCAAAAACTGATCGAGTCCAACGCGGTGACGTAAAACACAACAACGTGCAGAGAAAAATGAAGTTTAATGCTTCCAAGCATGCGTCGACTTGATTCTGAGCATGCGTGGGTTTGGAACTGATGCTTTTGCGTACTAACCATCGGTTTGGACCTACCGGTCAGGCGTTCATCGGACAAATTTTAAAGCAAGTTTTTTGGACCGAAGGACAACTGTCCGATGGGGCCTACACACGGTCGGTTTGGACTGATGAACCGGTCCTTCAGTCCGTTTTCATCAGATTGGACTTCACCCAGCGATTGGAAAACACCCTCTATGTCAATCCTTCACCATAAAATTTCGAACTCACCTCAAAGATATGCTGTCTAACATTAGAACAGCAATGAGCACTTTTTTATATATGGTATCCATAATGACCTTCTTTTCTCCACAGATGATAGGATAAGGCTGCTCTTTTTCACTCCACCAAGGATTAGTGTCAGTGTTGACATCCACATGGAATCACCAGCCATAAAAAATCTGCAATCTGAAATATGCAATTAAAAACATCCACCATGAAATGAATATAACAAATGTTGCTTTATAACTTACATAAGCATTTGTTTGTTTGTTTGT
Source organism: Rana temporaria (assembly GCF_905171775.1). NCBI lineage: Eukaryota > Metazoa > Chordata > Amphibia > Anura > Ranidae > Rana > Rana temporaria. Next base: position 131,295,951 of record NC_053499.1, on the reverse strand, counting down.
TTTAAGAGGCAACCTATTCCCGGAGCTCCGGAATGTCACTTCCAGTTTCGGCACCATTTTGTTGTGGTCAAACCAACTACAATCGACTGTCATTTTCTAATGGACCAGGAAGTCATCAGATCACATAATAACACTTCCTGTTAGGCTCCATTTTCTTGTAGCCTGTACTTAAGGAGTTGTAAAGAATTTTTTTTTTCACCTTAATGCATTAAGGTGAAAAAACGTCTGATGATACAGCCACCCCCCCCCCCCCCCGAGCCCCCGTTTTACTTACCTGACCCCTCGAAAGTCCCGCGCTCGGTCCCAAGATCCTCTTCACCGCTCAATCTGGCCGCTGATTGGCTAGAGCGGATGGATTGAGAGCAGTGCAGCCATTGGCTGGCGCTGTGACGTGGCGCGCCAAGGGGCGGGGCCGAGTGATACAGTGAGCGGCTATGGTCGCAAGTTGTATCACGGGAGCGCGCCTGCAAGGACTCATCACCATGCGAGCTCTCTCGCATGAATGTGATGAGTTCTTGCGGGGAGGACCAGAGACAGCCGCCGAGGGACCCCAGGAGATGTGGATTTTACACTCCACTGTGTAAAACGAACTGCACAGTGGAGGTAAGTATAACATGTTTGTTATTTTAAAGAAAAAAAAATTCCTTTAGTGACCCTTTAGTTTTGAGGAAGTTAAAAATCGTTTGAATGATTTAATGGTAAATGAAAAGCTGACCATTATCCATTCAGACACACATGATAAGTTCCTTCAGGTTTGGCAACAGTTGGTTGATTATATTCAACTATCCAGATTTGATACTACGCTTCTCTCGATTTAATATGTTCCTGGTTCCCACCCCTTGGACTCCTCTCCTATTTTTTCTCTTTCCTTTGCTATTTCTAGTTATTTTATTTTATTTTCCTCCCTCTTTTTCATTCTTTACTTTCCTTTCTCTAGCCTCATTTCCCATTCTTCCTCTTAAGTTCATCAGTAGACATGTGCATGATGAAAACATGTGTTTTGTTTTGTTTTGATTCATTAATCTAGTAATTTAGTTTAGTTCAATTAGATTGATTCGTTCAAGTTGTATATTTTTTTTCGAATTTACCAATTTTTTCGATTCAAACTGTTCAAATCAATATATTTTCGAATCAGTCGAAACAAAGATGTTATATTGTTTTAGATTTGAATGCAGCAAAGTGAACAAACAAAAGAAAAATCTTCATCAAATGATTACAATGAGTTTTTAAATCACCTTTGGCTTAACAAAAACACTGCTAGCATTCTAGCATTATTATACCGTATTTTCTTTTATATACAAACTCATTGAATATATGGTTTTGTAGCAGGCTCCATTTAATTTTACGTGTGGATATTTTTCAGAGTCCCGAGATACTTCGGACTGTGATATTTATCTTCTAGATGTTACGTATCTCCTATCTTGGAATTTATAGGACTTACGTATAGGATGTTTCTCTTTATTTTATTTTTATTTTTAGTGCTATATAGTTACATAGTAGGTGAGGTTGAAAAAAGACACATGTCCATCAAGTCCAACCTATGTGATTATATGTCAGTATTACATTGTATATTCCTGTATGTTGTGGTCGTTCAGGTGCCTATCTAATCGTTTTTGAAACTATCGATGCTCCCCGCTGAGACCACCGCCTGTGGAAGGGAATTCCACATCCTTGCCACATCCTTGCCGTTCTTACAGTAAAGAACCCTTTTCGTAGTTTAAGGTTAAACCTCTTTTCTTCTAATTTTAATGCGTGGCCACGTGTCTTGTTAAACTACATTTCCGCGAAAAAGTTTTATCCCTATTTTGGGGTCACCAGTATGGTATTTGTAAATTAAAATCATATGCCCTCTTAAGCGTCTCTTCTCCAGAGAGAATAAGTTCAGTGCTTGCAACCTTTCTTCATAACTAACATCCTCCAGACCCTTTATCAGCTTTGTTGCCCTTCTGTGTACTCGCTCAATTTCCAGTACATCCTTCCTGAGGACTGATGCCCAGAACTGGACAGCATACTCCAAGTGCGGCCGGAACAGAGTCTTGTAGAGCGGGAGAATTATCGTTTTACAGTATCTCTGGAGTTGATCCCCTTTTTAATGCATGACAATATTCTGCTTTGTTAGCAGCAGCTTGGCATTGCATGCCATTGCTGAGCCCATCTACTAGGACCCCCAGGTCCTTTTCCATTCTAGATTCCCCCAGAGGTTTATTTTTTGCCATCCAAATGCATTATTTTATATTTTTCTACATTAAACCTAATTTGCCATGTAGTTGCCCACCCCATTAATTTGCTTGTTTTATTTGCGATTGTTGAGCTAAAATGTTGGATTGAATATTAATAAAACTCTTTGTAAAAGAAGAAATGTATATATATTACTATTGTTAAAATGAATATTGTTAAGGATACTCTGCCAGTTAAAGATAAAGATGTAAAAGAAAATCACAAAAAAAGAGTTACATTTTTTTTAAATTATTTATTTGAGGGGGTGGCGCCAACCTTAAGTGTAGATTAAATGTCAAAAAATAATGAATGTTGTATGGGTGGTATAATAAAGCCAAAACAAAAACAAAAAACAACAAAATTGTTGCGTGGTGATCCAAATAACAAACTGTTCAAAAAACTATTCAAGAAACAAGAAACTCAAAAAGTGTTCAAGTGCTGGAAAATCATTCCATCTCTGCTTCATGCAAAATTGAGTGAATCAATAAATATAAATATAAATATAAATATAAAAATAAAAATATAAATATAGTGCAGTGTGCTTTCAACAGACAGTTTCCATACTGTCAGTAAAAGAGTCTTTATGCAAAAAATCCATGCAAAAATAAATAAATAAATAAAATATTAAAAGTGCTGTGTGCTTCTTCCACGTGAGAGCAACGTAGGTATAAATCTTCTGTGCAAAAAAACGTGCTCGCTCCCTATGGTCCCGCACTCACCAGATACTTGAACCCCTACAGGGGTAACAGGCGTTCACAGTATAAATACTGACAAATCCCTGGATCTTCCCAGAATCTAAAATTCCACCGCGATTCCTAGATGTGGTAGCTGCATTCGTTTTCTTTTTTATTCTTCCTTTCTTCTATTTTCATTTGGTGATTCAGCCAGCAAGTCATCACAGACCACTGCTCCCCTTCACAGCCGCACTTGCCGCCAATTACTCTGAGCATGCGCAGTCCACTTTGATTCAAAGTGGACTGCGCATGCTCAGAGTAATTGGCGGCAAGTGCGGCTGTGAAGGGGAGCAGTGGTCTGTGATGACTTGCTGGCTGAATCACCAAATGAAAATAGAAGAAAGGAAGAATAAAAAAGAAAACGAATGCAGCTACCACATCTAGGAATCGCGGTGGAATTTTAGATTCTGGGAAGATCCAGGGATTTGTCAGTATTTATACTGTGAACGCCTGTTACCCCTGTAGGGGTTCAAGTATCTGGTGAGTGCGGGACCATAGGGAGCGAGCACGTTTTTTTGCACAGAAGATTTATACCTACGTTGCTCTCACGTGGAAGAAGCACACAGCACTTTTAATATTTTATTTATTTATTTATTTTTGCATGGATTTTTTGCATAAAGACTCTTTTACTGACAGTATGGAAACTGTCTGTTGAAAGCACACTGCACTATATTTATATTTTTATTTTTATATTTATATTTATATTTATATTTATTGATTCACTCAATTTTGCATGAAGCAGAGATGGAATGATTTTCCAGCACTTGAACACTTTTTGAGTTTCTTGTTTCTTGAATAGTTTTTTGAACAGTTTGTTATTTGGATCACCACGCAACAATTTTGTTGTTTTTTGTTTTTGTTTTGGCTTTATTATACCACCCATACAACATTCATTATTTTTTGACATTTAATCTACACTTAAGGTTGGCGCCACCACCTGCTTCTCATATTTCACACTTTTTCTCCATTCTGTGGGGATTTTTCTGCAGGGGCAGCCCCTCACACTTATTATATTACATACCTTATTTTTAAATATTCTGTAGCGCAGATTCACATTTTTCCTTTTCCATTTATTTGAGGGGAATTGGTAAGTAAAATAAAAAATAAAAATAAATTAACTCCTATCTATGAAATGATTTAAATCTCCCAATCTTCATTTAGTCCGAATGGGGATTAAGATTTCAGTTCATATAACCATTTCATCTCCATCTTAGATACTTCTCTCATCCTGTGACAGCTCCGCCAGAGTGGTTATCACCAAGCAAAACAGATAAGAAGAACAGCCGTGAGCAATCTCAGTGTAGAATATTAACAGATTAGACAAATAGCAACTTACATTGTGACAGTTAAAATCAGGTTCATCACATAGTAAGGACTTCCGATGGACAGTCTCACAACAACAGGGAACCTCAGACCAAGATTGGAGTACTGGATGGGTGGATACACCTGCGGGACTGGTTGACATCTTAGATGAGGAAGACTTCCTCATCTAAGCTGTCATCCAGCTTGACGTCTGGACTTTCCAGGCTGCAAGCTGTAGGAAGAGGCCCATCCCAGGTGCATGAGCCGGTCACTCACGGATTACATACAGAAAGTGCCATTTCTTCTTCCCATGTGAGTTACTAATTTACAAGTATTTCTCAGTACTAATAATGCTGCACTTAGTTTGGTGCCCCCGGTGTGCTCTCTTGGTCCTTCAGGTGTATTCATCAACCCGATACTCCAATCTAGGTCCGAAAGGGGAATTAGGCAGCGACGAGTTCTCGGAACTGGGCAGGACGCTATTTGGCAAGTTAAACACCGGCAGGTCCTGGGCCCCTCTAATTTTCCACTTCTCTGGCAATGAGGGATGCTCGGACGTTACTAGACCCCCACATAACTCTTGGATTGAATTTAAATTAAACTAATTAAAGGGGATCCACACCCAGTCCACTATGTGGTTTGAACTACAACTTGCACTACTCTTCTCCCATGGCCCCTGATGACGGTTGTTAACCATAAACGCGTCAGGAATACTTACATCACCCACTAGGAGAGTGCTTTTCTGTTTTGCTTTTTTCTCGCCATCTTTGGCACATGTATTGTTTTGGTGGCATTGTTTTTGTAATTTGTACATTTGTTGCTTTTATTTGCACTTAGGTGCGCATTGTGTGCTTGTATCAAGTGGCAAGTTTTGTATGTCTTATCCCATTAAAGATCATGGGGTAGATTCAGATAGAAGATACAACGGCGTATCTCCAGATACGCCGTCGTATCTCTGAGTCCGGCCGGTCGTATCTATGCGCCTGATTCATAGAATCAGTTACGCATAGATTTCCCTAAGATCCGACCGGCGTAAGTGTTTTACACCATCGTATCTTAGGCTGCATATTTACGATGGCCGCTAGGTGGCGCTTCCATAGATTTACGTGAGAAATGAGCTAGATACGCCGATTCAGAAACGTACGTCCGGCGCATTTTTTTACGTCGTTTACATTAGGCTTTTTTCGGCGTATAGTTACCCCTGCTATATGAGGCGTAGCTTTTGAAATTTTTACGTCGTTTGCGTAAGCCGTTCGCGAATACGGCTGTACGTCATTTACGTTCACGTCGAATCCAATACGTCCTTGCGGCGTAATTTGGAGCAATGCACACTGGGATATTTTACGGACGGCGCATGCGCCGTTAAAAAAAACGTGAAAAACGCGGGGTCAAGTAAAATTTAAATAAAACACGCCCCCAACATCCCCATTTGAATTAGGCGGGCTTACGCCGCCACACATACGTTACGCCGCCGTAACCAAGGGCGCAAGTTCTTTCTGAATACAGAACTTGTGCCCAAAGTTACAGCAGCGTAACGTATGGGAGATACGTTACGCCCGCAGAAAGATGCACGCATCTTTCTGAATCTACCCCCATGTTTTATACCAACACTGTGTTTGGCCTGTAAAGTCCCACCCAGGGGGAATATTTTCTTTTGTTATATGTTGCCCAGGGATGTGGTCAATACTACAGTCACTGGATCCATGAGTACCTCTTCCTCTTCTTCAAATGCACCCAATTAGGACATGATATATCTAAAATAACACATATCAACACAAAACAGGTCAGATGCAGCCTCTGAGCTTCTATGTGTACTGTTTATTTAGAGTTAAGGGGATTTTAGCTGTCCTGCGCTCAACAAGAGCTCTAAAAAAGGTAGAAAATTGCAATAATTTTATAACATGTTTGGTTTGTGAATCAGGGCATAATATTGAGAATAATTTTGTGATGTTGTCAGACTTCAAGTTTCATAATCGTCCTTTCAGCAGCGGAGTGGTTTGTTATTTAACGTGTAACCTTTCCTTTCTGGTTTCCAATTTTTATATCCTTGAGGGTATATTTAGAATTGTAAATATGTTATGTTGCGTTTAATAATGAGTTAGTGATTTCTGTAATACTATATTACTGTTTAAATCAATAAGTTAAGACCGACTGCATCATTGTAGGGAGCCAAGCCTTTGACTCCCAATATTGGCTCGAGGTAAAAAAAAAAAAAAAAAAAATGCTTTTTTGTGGGCTTTAGAACTTCTCTCTTTTTTTCCGAATAGTGCGAAGAAGAGCCCTGCTCTGCCATAATATTGCTGTCTCAAATGCATTTTTTTTCTTCCTTTTAACCGATTGCCTCCTGTACTTATACGTCTGCAAAATGGCACGGCTGTGCAAAGCAACGTACCTGTGCACGCGCCCCTGCCGCAAGCTTCGTGGCCGTGCCCACGGAACCCACGGACTCGATGTCTGCTGGTGTCCCGCGATCTTGTCACGGAGCTGCAGAACAGGGAGATGCTTGTGTAAACAAGGCATTTCCCTGTTCTACCTAGTGACAGGACAGTGATCTACTGCTTCCTGTCATCGGGAGCAGTGATCACTGTTGTGTCACTCGTAGCCCAGCCCCCCACAGTTAGAATCACTCCCTAGGACACACTTAACCCCTTCCTCGCCCCCTAGTGGTTAGCCCCTTCCCTGCCAGTGTCATTTACACAGTAATCAGTGCATTTTTACAGCACTGATCGCTGTATAAATGACAGTGGTCCCAAAATAGCATCAAAAGTGTCCGATGTTTCCTCCATAATGTTGCAGTCACTATAAAAATCGCAGATCGCCACCATTTCTAATATAAAACAAATTAATAAAAAAAAATGCCATAAATCTATCCCCTATTTTGTAGACACTATGGGCCAGATCCACAGAGCAAGTACGCCGGCGTATCTACTGATACGCCGGCGTACTTTCAAATTACCCGCGTCGTATTTTTTTTTTTTTTTTTTTTTTTTAACATTTTTTATTGTTTGCATATATAAAGAATCCTCAAACCAAGATACGACGGCTTCTGGGTTCGATCCGACAGGCGTACGGCTTCGTACGCCTTCGGATCGTAGGTGCAATACTTTGGCGCCCGCTGGGTGGAGTTTGCGTCGTTTTCCGCGTCGGGTATGCAAATTAGCGATTTACGACGATCCACGAACGTACGCGCGGTCGTCGCATTTTCTAACGTAGTCTGTAGTCGACTTTTTCCGGTGTATAGTTAAAGCTGGTATTTTGCGGCGTATAGATAGACTTGCCATGTTAAGTATGGCCGTCGTTCCCGCGTCGAAATTTAATTATTATTTTTTTTGTGTAAGTCGTCCGTGAAGGATTTACGTCGTTTACGTCCACGTCGAAATCAATAGGCCCGTACGGCGTACTTAGCCGCAATGCACACTGGGAAATGTAGGCGCCCGGCGCATGCGCAGTTAAAAAAAAACTTAAAAAACGTGAGGTCAAGCGCCATTAACATAAAACACGCCCCCCTCAAACACATTTGAATTAGGCGCCCTTACGCCCGCCGATTCAGGCTACGCCGACGTAACTTAGCAGGCAAGTACATTGTGAATCATGTACTTGCCTCGCTAACTTACGGCGGCGTAGCTTAAATTCCTTAAGCTATGCCGCCGCAAAGTTACGCGAAAGTACCTGTATCTGTGTTCTTCCAAAGAAGTGTATTTTTTGCTTTCTCTCCTTTGGAGAAATTTGCCAACACATTTGGTCCCTTTAGTGCCTGAAATGAAGAAAATTTTCCCCAGTAGAAGCATGGATGGCAGACTGTAATCTTCCTCCACTCATGCATGCCATTTTAGACAGAAATGACAAGATAGTCCAGTCCAGTTGTCTCTTGGTAAAATCCTCCCTTTCCTCATCTTCACAACATAGGCCTCATACACATGACCGTTTTCCTCGACAGAATCCATCAAGAAACTTGGTGGCAGAGCTTTTTTGCCGAGGAAAACGGTCGTGTGTATGTTTTTCGTCGAGAAAACTGTTGTGGATCTCGACGAGAAAAAAGAGAACAAGTTCTCTTTTTCCTCGTCGGGAGTCTCAATTTCCTCGTCGTGTTTCCCGTCGGGCTTGCCCATCATTACAGCCTAATCAGTGCCCATCTGCTCATCATTACAGCCTAATCAGTGCCCATCTGCCCATCATTGCAGCCTAATCAGTGCCCATTTGCCCATCATTGCAGCTTAATCAGTGCCCATCTGTCCATCATTGCAGCCTAATCCGTGCCCATCTGCAGCCTTCGCCCATCATTACAGCCTAATCAGTGCCCATCTGCAGCCTTGCCAATCATTACGGCCTAATCAGTGCCCATCTGCAGCCTTGTCCTTACTTGCAGGCTAATCCGTGCCCATCTGTAGCCTTGTCACTGCCGGAACTCCTGTGTGCTCAGCTTGCAGTCGCGCCCAGTTCCACCCAGGGCAAGACAGAGCTGGATAGGGCTGCTTTGGAGGGGAAGGAGGGACCGAGCGCCGCCGAAATACAGAGCCAGATCTCCTGTGTGACGCGTTTCGCCCCGTCCACCAAGGCTTAGTCATAGAGGTCTGACTAAATATTTTAATAGAATATTTATTTTTTTAACTGACAAGTTTTCCCCGGAGAGTACTATCGAACCCATCATCTAGAAAACATTTTTAATGCCATGCATGTATGGATTCTTTGGGGTTGATTACTAAAGACAAATAGACTGTGCACTTTGCAAAATGCAGTTGCTCCAAAGCTTAGTAAATGAGCAGAAGCTTCGCTGATTTACATAATCCACGTGCAAGCAAAAATGCTGTTTTTATATTTTCCTTGCATGTGATTGGGTATTCTTTGCCGAGTTAAGCTTTACCTCGTTTACTAAGTCCTGGAGCAACTGCACTTTGCAATGTGCACATTAGTAAATCAACCCCTGTGTGTGACATTCAAGACTGTGGGGTTAATTTACTAAAGACAAATAGACTGTGCACTTTGCATGTGCAGTTGCACTCTGCAAGAGCATTTGCTCCAAATCTTAGTAAATAAGGACGTTAGATTGTTTGCCCATTGAGGGTAGGGATTGATGTGAATATACAATATGGGCCAGATTCAGAGAGACTTACGCCGACGTATCAGTAGATACGCCGTCGTAAGTCCGAATGTGCGCCGTCGTATCTTTGCGCTCATTCTTAAAATGAGATACGCCTCACTGTTGCCAAGATACGACCGACGTAAGTCTCCTACCCCGTCGTATCTTGGGTGCAAGTTAACGCTGGCCGCTAGGGGCGTTTACGTTGATTTACGCATCGAATATGTAAATTAGCAAGATACGCCGATTCACGAAAGTACGTACGCCCGTCACAGTAAGCTACGCCGTTTACGTAAGGCGTTTTTCCGGCGTAAAGATAAACCACCAAAAAGATGCAAAGGTATGGACGTCGGAAGTGCCGTCGGATTTGACGTCGTTTACGTAAGTCGTACGTGAATGGGGCTGGGCGTAAGTTAGGTTCACGTCGTACGCATTGAGCCGTCGTATCGTAGGGAGTATTTGCGACGTGATTCTGAGCATGCGCGCGCATGCGCCGTACGAACGACCCTTCATTTACATGGGGTCACGGTTATTTTTAAATATAGCACGCCCACTACCTGCCTACTTTGAATTGGGCGGGGTTACGCCGGCCCATTTTCGCTACGTCGACGTAACTTACGGCGCAAGTGCTTTGTGAATACTGGCCTTGCCTCACTATGTTACGTCGGCGTAGTGCAAATTGGATGCGCTACGCCAGCCAAAAGATACGCCGATCTCTCTGAATCTGGCTATATATATTTAAAGTGCTGCGTGAATTGATGGCGCTGTATTGAATAAATGAGGTAAAACTCTGCTGACTTCCATCTTTTAATCCTGTTCAAGCAAAAATGCTGTTGTTTTTTTTAATTATTATTATTATTATTTTATTTTACTTGCATGTCATTGTTTTTTTTTTTTCGAAGTGACGCTTCAACCCATTTACTAAGCTCTGGAGCGCCTGTACTTATAAAGTGCACCGTCTATTTGCCTTTATTAAATCAACCCCAGTGACACCATATCCTGCACTGGAATCTTTTAAAATATCTCACATATAAATCCAGCAAATAGCATTTTTTCTGTGTTTCATTTTCTTTCTCCTTTTTTTTTTTTTTTCAGATCGTTTCAAGCAAGAAGATAACACGACCCTTGATTTTAGGGAGTGGGAAGCCAGCGGGAAAGGGAGCCATAACGGTAAAGAGGTTTCTTTTTCTGTACTGCGTGTGTCATTTTAAAAGCTGTTTGAACTTCATACTGAGATAATAGCTTGATTATTCCACCGGTAGCAATCATTCTGTTTCTAGTAAAAGCCGAAGACGTGCATCATGGCAACAATATCCTAGCAACGAGATAACAGAGCGCCAGGATAACAATATGCTGCGCGTTCCTCTATGGATGAGACAGGATCAAGTGCAGCAATTCTTTCATTAATTCTGCAACTTTGTAAACAAAGTGAACAATGTTCATTGCAGCGTAGTATATTTTAATATTCTGTTTCTGCCATCAGGCAGATTAAGGATTCTGTAATGCTGACTATACATACATCAGAACATAATCAAGCATAGATTGTGTAAGACGATCAAAAACTATCGCTTAAGGAAACCAAAATTAAAGTGACATTAAAGGCTTTTTTTTTTTAAATAACAAACATGTTTTCTTATCTGCTCTGTGCTGCAGTTATGCACAGAGCAACACTGATCCTCCTCTTCTCGGGTCCTGTGCCGGCGATCCCTCCTGTTGAGTGCCACCAGAGCAAGCAGCTTGCTATGGGGGTACCAAGCAGGCTCACTCAAAGCTGCTTTGTGTGTCCATTCACACACAGAGCCGAGGCTCGGCTACGCCCCCTCTCTATAGTCATTGGCTAACTGTGTCAATCACTAGGTCATTATGGGGCTCAGGTAAGTATTGGGTAGCTGCACAGAGAAGGAACTTTACCTTCATGCATATAATACATGAACATAAAAACCTTCAGCCTTTAGAACAGTGGTTCTCAACCTGGGGGTCGGGACCCCCTCTGGGGTCAAATGACGATTTGCCAGGGGTCACTGAATCCTGGGCGGTTCCTGAAGCCTGGACTTCTCTCCCAGCCTTTTCGCTGCTGCCCAGTTGGGCTGTCCCCAGAGCCCGCGGCCGCCCACTCAGCCTCTTTGCAGCCGCCCATTCAGTTTACGGCATGGCTGGGGGCCAGAGACTAGAAGTCAGCTGACTGGTGAAGAATGTGAAGTTGGAGGGGCTGGAAGGGTCCCCATCTCCTGATTTTACTGTTAGGGGTCCCCACAACTAGGGAAATTTTATCAAGGGGTCACGGCAATAAAAAAGGTTGAGAACCACTGCTTTAGAACTACTTAAAGGCCCCTTTTACACTGGGGCGGGAGGTGCGGTGGCGCTAAACCACAGATGGCTATACGTGTGTGTTGCTGTAGGTCAGCTGTGTAGCTAGAAAAAAATACAATCCCTAATGCTGAACTCTAGCCTTACCTTTAATCTTGCACATTTTTACAGGTTTCTTTCCTGTACTGAAAATATACTGATTTAACTGCACACTGTGAGCATTTCGTAGTGTGTATCAGAAGTTGCAGCGAGTCAGATAGAGCCTGCATTCTTTCCTAGTTGGATGTTGGAAGACATTCAACATCCGCTAGCCCTTTTTTCCCCAGTTGGACTGTCCCTGGCCGTCCCCTTTCATTCATTGGATTTCATTTTTTCAATAATGGAAGTTAAAGCAAATGCCCTCTGCCCTCTGCCCGTCGTCAGGAAGCGTGACGCTTCCTGACGACGTGTCAATCACGAAACGTACGTCGAGGCGCCTGGTTACGTACGAACAACGCACTTCCGGTCCCGCTGGCTCTCTTGCCTGGAACGCACGCCAGTTCCCCAGCGAGGAACTCTCATCACATTTTCTACCTGCCACGCTGACTAGCCTCAGTGCCGGGTCTAAGGCACTACACAAGTAAGAGGCCATTTGGCGACGCTGTATATATTTTTGATACATTTTATTAAATAGTACTTCACTATGATGGTTTCCCTCTCCCTCTTTGTTCAAACATTATGAGAGTGCCTGAGCCTAGGAAACGTAGAGCCGCGCAGCTGAATCTCGGAACTGGTTTAGTGACCAGCTGCTCTATTTGACCTTTTCTAAATAATTAGGTCAACACCTTGTGGTAAGAAGCCATCCATTAGCGCACTTTTGGGGGATCTTCTTGGTGGAGGTGGACATCTTTCACATTGAATTTCCAGTATTGTTTTTTCAGTTCAATCTGATAAGAACACTTTTGAATGGACTTTATTCAACACTTTTGAATGGACTTTATTTATTAATGTATTTATTTATTTATTCAATTATTTCTTTAACTGTGTTTATGTATTTCACTTGTATATTATTGTTGGTTCAGACGGACCATCTGATTGTATTATTATTTTATTGATATTGTCTAGGTATCACTCACTTATAGGTATCACTGATTCACTAACTATCTAGGTATAGCGCCCCCTCCATATAACAGTACTATTTAATTTTGACCTTTGACTGAGGTCTCAATTTTAGGGGAGCTGCTTATTTATTATTTTGTGTTGTTTATTACATTAATTTATTATATTGACGCAAGATATTACATTTTCCACTCCATCTCCTAGGATCGAAAGGAAGAATCTACCCTCTGGCTTGAGCGGCGCTCCAAGTTTTCTATTTAAATATACAGTAATAGTTTACATAAAAATGGGCATGCAGTTATAATAAAGAATTACAACATATATATCCAGTTGGTCCCCATAAGAAAATAGAAGATTTAAGAAGAAGAAAAATGGCTGGCTCTCGATTGCAGCCTGTGACTCCGGGACCTGCATGTATGCGGTGACATCAGCACGTCACTCCTCCCTATGACATCAGTTGTGACGAAACTCGTAAGGGCAGAGCGACGTCCTGATGTCACCGCGTACACGCAGGTCCCGGAGTGACGGGCTGCAATCAAGAGCCGGCCAGCTCTGTATTTTCACTGCCATTTTTATTCTTCTTAAATCTTCTATTTTTTTATGGGGACCAACTGACTATATATACCTTTGAGGAACTCTACTGGGGGAGAGGCTGAGACCATTGATTTGCTCCTTAAGGCCTAGTTCACACTGGTACGATTTGAGATGGGATTTGAGATGTCAAATCGCATCTCAAATCGGCGGCATTTGCCGGCAATTGTCGGCAATGGCACCGTCCTAATCGGCGCGGCGCTGCACCGATTTCAAAAAGTATTTCCTGTACTACTTTTTACGAAACCTGCTCAGAAATCGTGAGTTCAGCTGAATTTGCACGGCTTCACTCCCGCAGCCCAGTGTGAACCTGGGCTAAACGCCAGGGCTGGGTATTAAGTCAAAAGCATATGTGATCTCCCGTAATAGGAGATCATTTACTGTTGGTAAGCGGCAGTGTGTGCAGAGGTGGAAGCTACATCTTTATTCTCACCACTTGGGTGCGTCGTGTGGCAATTTTACATCTGCAATGTACTCATATTAAATGGACTATTTATTGGGTAACAGCATGAAATAACCTTTATCTAGATGTGTGCTATTAGTCACTTTATATTCATATGCAGTACTCACCATTTTTATTTGCACTAGGTTCACTTTATTAAAAAGTTTAGAGCAACTTATTATTGTAATTTGTTGTTGTTGTGGGTCTCTCACAGGAAGTTGCGGCTTTATCTTTCTTAAAAAACTATTTTATTTCACATTCTCATCCATTTACTAATTCATTTGTTTAACAGACAGCGCAATAATTGTATTTGTGTTTATAGTTATAGTAAAGAGGCTCTGTGTTTATTCAGTTTTTATTTATCCTTTTGATTTATTTAATAGCATCCTTTCTGCATTTAATGTTTTGTATGAGTTTGATCTTGCTTTTATAAATACATTTTCTGATTATTTCCCCAGATCATTGCCCAGGAGTTGTCCGATAACAGAGTAATAACACTCTCCATGGCCGGGAGGAAGCTGGATAAGAAGGTGACACTTCCCCTTGTTAACATATTGCAGCTATTTATTAGTATTTGGATGCCCTGTGGATACTTATCGTTATTCAATTAATAGCAGATTCTTGACAGCGGATAATTAACACTACGTGTAATCTCTGTCCATATTATTTTGTAATCTGTGAAATTTGTGATTTGTATCTCAACAGGACCTGTTTGGAAAGTCTGATCCATTTTTAGAATTTTATAAACAAGGAGATGACGGAAAGTGGATGCTAGTTCACAGGACAGAGGTGACTCCATATTAGCTGGAAATGTTTTATTACTTGAACTTCTAATTTAGACTAGCAAAAACAAAACTTTTTATTTAATATGCCAGTGTCCCTTACTAAAGTTCCTAATTGTCCGGGTGCTGCTGTGGGCGCTGATGAGCATGGAAACATAGGAGTCCAAGACCCTTCTTGGCCAACATTCTTGGCAGCTTGGCAGCGTCATGACATCACTTCAGATCTGTGTAGCTTCACTTTTTTATTACTTTGCGGAGGTACTGGAGAGGTAAATATTTCTTGGGTTTTATAGCTGAGCTTTTTTTTTTCAAATAAAAAAACAAGGTTGACTTTGCAAAGGATGACAAGGGCTTGGACCCAGTGGACACCACAGCTTAGCAAGTCAACTGTGATTTAAGGTGCATGTAAATCTTCAGCTTTTATTAAAAAAACAAACATGTTATACTTACCTGTATAACATCTGTAATGGTTTTGCACAGAGCAGACCCAATTATCCACTTCTCCGGTCCCTCGCCAGCACTCCTGGCTCCAACTCTTTAGCCAGTGCCCCTATGAGAAGCCGCTTCCTATGGAGGCACTTGTGCGGGCCCACTCCTGAACCCTGCTGCTTGCATCCATAGACACAGACACTCGTTCCCATGCCACTTTGAATTTGGGACAGCCCCGGAAGAGCCACTGCCCTTATGTACAGCACTGGATCGCGATGGGGCTCAGGTAAGAATTAAGGGGGGGGGGGGGGGAATCCCAGGCACGGAGGTTTTTTTTACCTTAAAGAGGAAGTAAACCCTGGTGGGTTTTTCTTCCTTTCTTTAACCCTGCAAAATAAAAGCATAATGTGAAACTTACATGCAAATGAAGCCGCGCCGTCCCAGCTTCAGGCCGCATCCATGTTTGCCCCTCTTCCTCCTGGGGCCACGGACGCTGGCTCTGTGACTGACCGGAGCCGCGTGACATCACTCCACGTGGGAGCCCCTGGTCACGGCACTTGATCGTCAAATAACGGCATGGGCGGACGTTTCTTCACAGCGCATGCGCTGTTGACATCATCGACGCGATATACAGTAAATATCTAGGAGATATTTACAGAACCTATAGGTAAGCCTTATTATAGGTTAACCTATACCTATAGGTAAAACTTGCAAAGGGAGGTTTACAACCTTTTTAAGGTAAAAAAACCTTAAGGGTCCTTTCAGACATGGGGAACCCGTAGGGAGCAGGGAACGCTTAGTTGAGCCGACAGGGCGGTCCCCGCACACTGTGCAGGGACTGCCCTGTCAGAGCTCCGCTCTCCCCTATGGGGGGATCAGATGAACACGGACCGTCTGCCCGTGTTCACCCGATCCGCTCTGCAGACGGATGGAAAAATAGGATTTCCTCCGTCTGCAGAATTGGAGCATTGCGAACACCGATGAGATCAGGTGTCAGCGGACGTTCATCCACTGACACCCGCTATCTCATAGGGATACATGTATGTCCCTTTTTCATTCGTAAATGGATGGATGAAAAAACAGACATACGGTCCGCATGTGTGAAAGGGGCCTAAGGCTTCAGATCCACTTTAAAGTTGGTGTGCTGCTGTGTCCTAGACCAGTACGGGGGACCAGCGTGTAGTAAGGGAAATATACAACATCTATAGTAAAGTATACGTCTAGCTAAAACTGTTTTTTTTTTTGCATTGGATAATGTAGAGACCACCATTGGGTTTGTTTGTTTTTTCATCTATGTCCACTTGCATGGATTTTTTTTACTTCCTGTCCCAAACACACAACAGTACTTGAGATAAAATCTCTCTTAGGCTGCGTACACACGATCGGTCAAAACCGATGAAAACGGACTGAAGGTCCGTTTTTATCGGTCCAAACCGATTGTGTGTGGGCCCCATTGGTCAGGCATGGACGCCTAACCGATAGGTCAAAACCGATCGTTAGTATGCAAAAACATTGGTTAAAAACCTGCGCATGCTCAGTATTAAGTCGACGCATGCTTGGAAGCATTGAACTTTGTTTTTTTCAGCACGTCGTTGTGTTTTACGTCACCGCGTTCTGAAACGATCGGTTCATTAACCGATGGTATGTAGGCACATCAGACCATCAGTCAGCTTCATCTGTTAACCGATGACAACGGTCCTTCGGACCGTTCTCATCGGATGGACTGATCGTCTGTACACGGCCTTAGACAGTTATCACAAATATTGAAAGATTTCCCTGTAAAGTAATGAATTACCAATCACTTTGAGTTCCATTGACAGTGGTCACCAGGGCAAACAGGCTAAATTGAGAGAGATATTCTTATGCCCTGTACACAAGATCGGAAATTCCGCCAGCAAAAGTCTGATGTGAGCTTTTGAGCGGAAATTTCGACCGTGTGTATGCTCCATCGGACTTTTGCTGTCGAAATTTCCCCCAACAAAAGATTGAGAGTTGGTTCTCAAATTTTCAGAAGGAAAAAATTTGTCTGCGGAAAAAATTCCGCCGCATGCTCGCAAACAATTCGACGCATTCTCGGAAGCATTGAACTTCATTTTCTCGGCTCGTCGTAGTGTTGTACGTCACCACATTCTTGACGGTTGGAATTTGGTGTGACCATGTGTATGCAAGCCAAACTTGAGCGGAATTCCGTCAGAAAAAACATCCAAGGTTTTTCCGACGGAAAATCCGGTCGTGTGTACGGGGCATAACTCTTCCCCACTCTTTCCAAAACAAAAAAATGTCTAGAGATTTACTTGAAACAAAAGGCATACCAGGATAAATTGTCCTTTTTGTTGTCTCCAGGAAAATTTCACTCTGTTAGACTCCAATAGTGACTCTAATGCCGCGTACACACGGTCGTTTTTTACGATGTAGTTAGAAAAACGTCGTTTTTTTTCATGATGAAAAACGTTTTATTTCATCACAAAAAAGACCGTGTGTACGTGGCATAAGGGGTTGATTTGCTAAAGTTAAATAGACTGTGCACTTTACAAGTGCAGTTTCACTCTGCAAGGGTATTTGCTCTAGAGTAGAGCTGCACGATTCTGGCCAAAATGAGAATCACAATAATTTTGCTTAGAATGAAGATCACGATTCTCTCACGATTCTCACAGCGTAAAATCTTTTACATTTATACAAAAAAAAATGGGCTAACTTTACTGGCTAGTTTTTTTTTTTTTATTCAATAAAGTAATTTTTTTCCAAAAAAATTGCATTTAAAAAGACTGTATTCACAAAGCACTTGCTCCCTAAGTTACGTCGGCGTAGCGAAAATGGGCCGGCGTAAGCCTGCCTAATTTAAAGTAGGCTGGTAGGGGGCGTGTTGTATTGAAATGAATCGTGACCCCATGTAAATGAAGCGCTGATCGTACGGTGCATGCGCGCGCATGCTCAGTATCACGTTGAATTTACTCCCTAAGATACGCCGGCTCAATGCCTGTGACGTGAACGTAACCTACGCACAGCCCCATTCACGTACTACTTACGTAAACGACGTAAAAAGATACGCTTGTTCCGACGTCCATACTTTGCATTACATACGCCTCATATAGCAGGGGTAACTTTATGCCGGACGTAAGCCTTATGTAAACGGAATAGCGGGCGCAAGTACGTTCGTGAATCGGCGTATCTAGGTCATTTGCATATTCGAAGCGTAAATCTACGGAAGCGCCCCTTGCGGCCAGCGTAAATATGCACCCAAGATACGACGGCGTAGGAGACTTACGTCGGTCGTATCTTGGCCAAATTTAAGCATATCTGGTTTCCAGAATACGCTTAAAGATACGACGGCGCACATTTGGACTTACGACGGCGTATCTGGAGATACGCCGTCGCAAGTCCTGTGTGAATCTGGCCCATAGTCTTTAACTACTTTAATACCAGGCACTTATACACCTTCCTGCCCAAGCCAATTTACAGCTTTCAGCGTTGTCGCAATTTGAATGACAATTGCGCGGACATACTACACTGTACCCAAACACATTTTTTATAATTTTTTATCATTTTGTTCCCACAAATAGAGCTTTCTTTTGGTGGTATTTGATCACCTCTGACATTTTTTTTTTGCGCAAAAAATAAAAAAATATCAGAAATTGTGAAAAAAAAATAGTTTTTCTTTGTTTCTGTAATTTTTTTGTAAATAAGTACATTTTCTTCTTCAATGACGGGCACTGATATGGCTGCACTGACGGGCACTGATAAGGAGGAAACCGATGAGGTGGCACCAATGAGGTGGCACTGATGGGCACTAATAGGTGGCACAGATGGGCGCTGACAGGCAGCACTGATGGGCACTGATAGGCGGCACTGGTATGTGGCACTGATGGGCACTCATAGGCGGCACTGATCGGTACTTATGGGTGGCACTGATGGGTACTTATTGGTGGCACTGATGGGTGGCATGGATGGGCATTGATGGTCACTGATAGGTGGGCACAGATGGGCACTGATAGGTGGCACTGATGGGTGGCACTGATGGGTGGCATTGCTGGGCATCACTGAATTAATTTGTTTCATGATGGTGCCAGTCAGTGCCCATTTGTGTGCACTGATTGGCATAGATTGGGCATGTATTTGCATAGGTGAATGGCCATGGGGGATGTACCTGGCCATCCACATGTTAGGTGCTTCCCTGGTGGTCCAGTGTGGGCATCCATAGGGTGGTTTCACTGATAAACAATCAGCGCAGACCCCCCTGTCAGGAAAGCTGCCGATCGGCTCTCCTCTACTCGCGTCTGTCAGACGTGAGTGAGGAAAAGCCGATCAACGGCTTTTCCTGTTTACATCGTGATCAGCCATGATTGGTAACCGGCTGCTCACGTGGTAAAGAGCCTCTTTACCGAGATCGGTGTAGCGGTGTGTCAGACTGACACACCGCACCACCGATCGCCGCGATGCGTGCCCCGGCAGACGCACAGCTATGATTTTGCTATAGGCCGGGCGGGAAGTGGTTAATAAAATCCTACAAAATTCCACACAGGACAGAGATAGCGAAAAAAAAAAAACATATAATGAGCACTAAAAGCAAAATTTGTTAATATGCAAACAAACCATGTAAACCTTTTAAAGATATCTCTGTTTTATATGACGAGGTTGTGTTCAGCGTTGTGTATGTATCCAGAGTGGGGGCTTAGGTTTGATTTAAAAATGCGAAAACAGAAATGCATTGCCTGGGAAGGCTGTTTTGTGTCGTTCAATAAAAGAGAGATAAGCAGCACCCGTTGCTTGCTCCACTCATGATCATGTGAGAAAGTAACAATGAGGGAGGAAATAAAAGCTTCCCCTTATATGGCTGTTTCTTGGCAAAGGATCAAAGTCTGTAATAAAAATCAATCACTGACAGGGAAATGACAACATTCTGCACTTGAAAACTTCTTTCCTTCTGCACAGTGAATAATTTTACAGTTGCTTGAATGCTGAGTATTTCTTCATTTCAGGTCATAAAATACACTCTGGACCCGGTGTGGAAACCCTTTACTGTGCCCTTACAGTCTTTGTGCAATGGAGACATCGAGAAGCCAATAAAGGTGATTGTGTGTTTAATGCTTGACAATATAAAGCAGGGGTCTCCAAACTGCGGCCCGAGGGCCAGATGTGGCCCTTTGCTAGCCTTTATCTGGCCCTTGGGGCACTATTCCTCTCAATGATATGTGGAACTATTCCTCCCACTGACACCAGCAACGGTGCACCATTTCTTCCACTGATACCAATGATGGAATACTACTCCTTCTACTAATACCAATAATGGGACACTACTCCTCCCAATACCAATTAGAGGGCACTACTCCTCCTACTAATACCAATAATGGGACACTACTCCTCCCAATACCAATTAGAGGGCACTACTCCTCCTACTAATACCAATAATGGGACACTACTCCTCCCAATACCAATTAGAGGGCACTACTCCTCCTACTAATACCAGTAATGGGTCACTTCCCCTCCTGCTGACCACCAACCTTGAGACCATATTTATTCTCAGGCCTCGTACACACGACCAAGTTTCTCGGCAAAAACCAGCAAGAAACTTGCTGGGAGAAATTTTTTGCCGAGGAAACCGGTCGTGTGTACATTTTCGTCGAGGAAACTGTTGAGAAACTCGACGAGCCAAAAAGAGAGGATGTTCTCTATTTCCTTGACGGAAATGGAGAAAATTTACAGCCTAACAAGGAATTTGACGAGGAAATCGATGTGTTTCGCCCGTCGAGTTTCTCGGTCGCGTGTACGAGGCTTCACTGATGCTGGGCCTATGACATTTTCTACCCTCACTGGCCACAATCCGGCCCTGCTAAATTCTGAAGAACAGTAGACTGGCCCTTTGTTTGAAAAGTTTGGAGACCCCTGATATAAAGCATGGGACTATACAACCCCACAAACAACCACCCCACCATAACCAGCTCATTAATCATGATAGTACAGAAAACCATGAAAAAAGAAGTGTGGAAAATTATAGCCACGGCCCCTTCATTTGTTTTTTAAAACAAATATGATAACTTTTAACATTTGTTGTACCATACCTTTAACATTAAATACCAATACCACTGTTAAAACTTTAACCAAACCACCTGCTCAGTCTTTCAGGACTCAAGCACCAATTCATTCAGTTAAAGATCTGAATCATGGAAGACCATACAGGGGTTGGTTGTAAGGGGTGACAAGTCCCATGCGGACTCTTGGTTAGCACCGTGCCCGTAGTAGCCTTTTTCAGCCGTTGTACCCTACGAGAACCCTAGAAATAATATTTAGATCTTGGGGAAACCTTGCTGAAACCAATTCATTGGGGGGTCAAAGGAAAAGAACTGCCCCTTACATTGGTGGACAGCGGAAAGAATGCCCCTTAGAGTATTGGTTAGTATGTCACCCTTACAGACAGCTAAAAAAGTATTGGTGTTATGCAGCTGGCTTGCCAAGTGGCATTGGCCCTAGAACTTTGCAGGCATCATCAAATGGAAGGTCAGTGAGCTACAACTCAAGGAACCCTTAGCAACCTCTGGATGAGTTCCAGGGTTCCACTTAAAGCGGGAGTTCACCCAATTCCTTTTTTTTTCTATTTTCCCCTTAGATTCCTGCTCGTTTTGTCTAGGGGAATCGGCTATTTGTTTTAAAATATGATCCGTACTTACCCATTTTCGAGATGCATCTTCTCCGTCGCTTCCGGGTATGGGTCTTCGGGAGCGGGCGTTCCTTCTTGATTGACAGTCTTCCGAGAGGCTTCCGACGGTCGCATCCATCGCGTCACTCGTAGCCGAAAGAAGCCGAACGTCGGTGCGGCTCTATACTGCGCCTGCGCACCGACGTTCGGCTTCTTTCGGAAAATCGTGACGCGATGGATGCGACCGTCGGAAGCCTCTCGGAAGACTGTCAATCAAGAAGGAACGCCCAGTCCCGCAGCCCATACCCGGAAGCGGCGGAGAAGATGCATCTCGTAAATGGGTAAGTACGGATCATATTTTAAAACAAATAGCCGATTCCCCAAGACAAAACGAGCAGGAATCTAAGGGGAAAATGTGTAAGCTATGGGTGAACCTCCGCTTTAACCCTGGTTAAGAATGGCTGGTGTTGAGAATACTTGTAAGCTGATGAATATAGCATGAGATACCATGATGCCGCGTACACATGATCAGGCTTTTGCCCTCCCAAAAGCACATCGGAATTCCGACGGAATTCCATCGGAGTAAAATAGAACATGTTCTATATTTAAACTCCGATGGAATTCATCAGAATTTCCGATGGAATTTCTCCAATGGGGCATACACACGGTTGGAATTTCCGATGGAAAAAGTCCGTCTGACTTTTTCCATCGGAAATTCCGATCGTGTGTACGCTGCATTCGTGTTTCCCAAACCTGCCTCTGAGTAAACCTAAGGCTACATTCACATGGGCGATTAGCAGCATACACCAGATTTTTTTTGCAACAATCAGTGGGGATAACAGGAATATGCCAACAGCTGTGGCCAGTAGTCTTGTACAAGACAATGACAGGCTGATAGGAGCTGCAGCTGGTCACATGTATCCACACACCCAGCGGCTACCCACAGTTAGGACCGATCTTCAATCTTGGATACAGTCTTTCTAGGATCGCTCATCTGTCTCCGACCCCAGGTAACCAATGGATGTGTGGATACCTGCAAACAGTAGCTTTTGTCAGCCTGTCATTGCTTTGTGCAGTTGTTTGTTTACAGCTGTAAGAATCTGCTGATTCGTGCAGCAGGAATCCATCATATTCCCTAATCACCTGTGTGAATGTATCATAAAGTGTTCCTTTTTTTTAGCAGTGTATTTACCATATTAAATCAAGAAGGTCACAGTTTTAAAAGTGACAGTAAATGTAATGAAAAGGCCAAATAAGGTGAGTATCTGACCGGAGGACAAGAAGACAAGAATATATGACTTTGCATTCATCCAAAAGACCGGAAGCATATTAAGATTATTTATGCGTGAAGGGCAGAAAGAAAATCTTTATAACACATTATAACAAAAATAAGGATAAGGGTTTCTGCTCACATGGCTTTGGCAGGCATTTTATAAGCCTAATGTAATTTCCTGTTTTTTTTTTTTTCCCCACCCTGGGAACCACACATGCCATGTGTATCCTGCGATACAAGTGAACAAGTCAACCATGTTCATGTAAATGCAGATGCTGTTTTTGCTTCAGCATTTACCCGCACATACCCGTCCAACATTTTTTACAAATATATTCCTAAAATACATCAGGCACACATTCATATAAACATTGACGCAAAGAAGCATCAGCATTTACAAAAGTACAGATGCATACAGCCATTTACTTGTATAGCAGGCGGTATGCAGTATGTGTGGCTTCCCAGGCGCTCGAAAGCAACAGGCATTTCATAGGCCTAGCGTAATTTCCTGGTGCTTTCTGCCACCCTGGGAACCAAACATGCCATGTATAACCTGCCATTAGGGTGACCAAGTGTCCCGGATTGCCCGGGACAGTCCCGCATTTTGCAGGTCTGTCCCGGGCACCTTCGTTCCAGGACAATACAGTGTCCCGGAATGAAACTGACACAGCCACCCCCCTGGGCCAATCTGATGCCCCCAAAAAAGGCCGCCACATCACCGCTTTACTCAATGACAGTACTTGTCCTGGCAGGGGAATGCCTGGAGGAGCACAATCCCCGCCCCCTGTTTGTGATTGGAGAAATCATAAATCCCGCCTCTTGTGTCCAATCACTGTGCTGTGATTCGTTACAGCACAAGCTGATTTTTGGGAAGGGAGGTGTCCCTGAATTGTAGTTTGGAAATGTGGTCACCCTACCTGCCATACATGTTCTTGTAAACGTAGATGCTTTTTTTGCTTCAGTATTTACCTGCGCATACTCGTCCAACATTTTTTACAAATGTCTTTCTAAAATGCATCAGACACACAGTCATATAAACACTGAAGCAAAGAGCATCAGCATTTTAAAAATCACAAACACGTACAGTGGAGCCTTCTTGTATAGAAGGCTCCAGAATTAGAATAGAACACTTGCCATATCCCATAGAGAAGTGATTCATAAAGCCTTTCCAATCTCTCGATATATTTTCTCATTGCACAGCTGCGGCATATGTTAGGCACAAATTTGACCCTGTTGGAGCATGGTACTATGAATGTGGTCAAATAGCATTACAGTAAAACCTTGATTTGAGAGTAACTTGGTTTGAGAACGTTTTACAAGACAAGCAACATTTTTGTTATCAATTTTGACTTGATATACAAGCAATGGCTTGATATAAGAGTAGCGTTGTGTCACAACTGGGTATAAAAGAGAAGAGAGGCGCCTCTAAGTGTAGCTATATGGTTACATTTAATAAAGGTACAGCATTTAGCAACATATTGCTACACTTAGAGGCGCCTCTCTTCTCTTTTATACTCTGTAGCTCCTGCTGGAATTTGCTTCTAACCCCCTTGTGGAGGCTTCCATTTGTAGATGGACATTTTATGGTTACACATTGCTATAATCTTTTTATATGGGCTTTAAACTGAAGAACCTATGAGTAAATGGTTTCGGAACGAATAATCTGAGTTTTCATTATTTCTTATTCGCTTTGATATACAAGTGCTTTGGATTACAAGCATGTTTCTGGCACAAATTATGCTTGCAATCCAAGGTTTTACTGTACAATGATTTCAAATTGTTTGGAGTGTTGGTGGGGCACAAGATTTTGGAGTTAAGATCTGCTTATCCAATTTATCAACTTATTTCAATATTCCATATTTAGTTTTTCCATATGAATACAAATACAAAAAAGGTTATACCCAGATTACCATTACTGGGGTATACACTAGATATGTGGGACTGTTATGTTTAATTCAAAGTCAGGAATAAGAAAACTCTTGGGTTAAATTCATTACGATTGGTCAGAACTTATCTGAAGTTGACATGCCTTACAGAGCTTCCTGTGAACCTGAAAGTTCTCTCTAGTCATGGAGTTTAGAGGGATAATTAAAGTGCTAGACCCAGGAGCCTGCATTCACTGTATCTGGTCTCCTACAGTACACAGAAAATGAAAATGAAAATGCAATTATTTTAGTAAATATAAACTGCTAAATGCCTTTAGCAGTATATAGCAGTCTTATGACTTCTATATGTGTCTGGTTAAAGCTTGAAAGATGAGTTTTCATTCTCCTCTGACTGTCCTATGAGGCTGCATGACCCCAAATACTCTGGACAGTACTGACTGGCTCTATGCGGATCACATACCCCTTCCCAATAAGAAAAAAAATACAATATACACAAAATTTAGCATGTGCAGAGTGCCACCAAGGCTCTGTTCTATCAGGAGATGGATTGGGGACTGTGGAAAAAGAGGAGAATCAGAGAAGGCAGGATTGAACAGCTTTTTTACACAATTAAACCCTAAGGCCTCGTACTCACGACCAAACATGTCTGCTGAAACTGGTCCGCGGACCAGTTTCAGCGGACATGTTCGTTCGTGTGTAGGCAGTAACGTACAGAATTCCAGCAAACAATCGTCGGCCAGACCGTTTTCCAACGAACAACTGTTTCCTGGTCTTGCTTTAAAACAGTCTGCTGGAATCGTGTCCGTCAGACATGTTCGGTCGTCTGTACACAAAAGCAGCGTACAAAAACCCCGCGCATGCTCAGTCCAAATGAGGAGACGGGAGCGCTCGTTCAGGTAAAACTCGCGTTTCTTTGGGATATGGCACATTCGTCATTAGAAACCTTTTATTCTAGCAAGAGAACAATGTCTTAAAAAGGCGCACTAAACCACATTTTAAAGCCTCGTTTTATTAATTCTTCTCTTGCTAGAATAACCCCGTTCTCTTGCTGATGCAATTTCAATAGAGTTGTCCCATACTGAAATGTCACATTTCTTGCTTGTGATGTAATCCTTTAATAATGTTTTCTATGCCAGACGTGTGTTTTGGTTGGTGGTCCTCCATAATTTAGAGTAGTCATTTTTGTAAAGGAATGTGCATTTTTTTAATTTCTTTTTTTGTTTCTAGTTATGTCACCATTTAAACTTTTTTTTTTTTACATGTTTTTTTAAATTTTTTTTTTTTTTGTTGGTGTTTCATTAGAGAATATTAAACCATGTTGGCACACCAAATGTCCCCCCCCCCCCCCAAGGAGTGTGTCCTTTGTAAATTACCCATTGTATATTTATTAAAGGTTTGCTGCCTAATAATCCCCACAGTATATCAAACAATAGACATGTTTTCAAATGAAAGCAAAAGGCCTTTTATTCAGGCAAATGTCATCACAAAAAATAAAAAGAACAGCAGCACTAGAATAGATAGCAAACTATATGCAAACTTGCATTTCCAACATGGTGAAGGATAAACTTCCAAGCCTCAGGAGCCAAACACAAAAATATGAAGCAGCAGCACACAAACAAAGGAACCCAAACTGTGGTAGTACAAACAAGATGTCCTTTATGTGGAAGGAAATGGAAGGCAGAAAATCAACGTTTCCTCCTCTTTCCAGCCTTCCCTCCAGGCAGCCTTCCAGCGGATCGAACACGGGGTCTTGCAGGTGGGGTTGATGTGGCAGCAGGAGGATGGTGTTCCGCAAGCCGGGCCGGGTCACATAGCCCAGTGTCTGGGGTCAGCAGGCCCCTCTGCATCCACCAAAGGACCTGGTTCATCAGGGCCTTTGCCAGTCTTCTCTGGTCCTCCTCCCCTTCATTTAAATCATGGGCCAATGAGGCACTGAAGGCCTCTGTGGGGTTGAGGGGGGCCCTCATGATGGCGCTTGCCTCCTGGATCATGCGGAGGCTTGCCTCCTCCACAGGCCTCAACTGCCTCCTTCGGCCTGATGGCCTCACCTGGGGGGGAGAAGACTGGCTGGTGGTGGTTCTCCTGGCCGGGTGGACCTGCTGCAGGCCACTGGGCCCAGCCTCCTCCTGGCTGCCACTGACCCCGGCCTCCTCCTGGCTGCCACTGACCCCGGCCTCCTCCTGGCTGCCACTGACCCCGGCCTCCTCCTGGCTGCCACTGACCCCGGCCTCCTCCTGGCTGACAGACACCTGAGGATCTGCCACCTCCTGGCTGATCTCTTCTTCCTGTGTGGAAAAAAAAAGAATTTTTTTACAATTTCGCTAAATAAAACCACACTCATTTTCATGTTTTTCGTTCAGTATTTTCTGTTCATTATTACTTGAATACACTCTACTTCTGACCCCTGCAGTTGTCATCCCTGACACCTATTTGTCTGTACACCTTTTTGTTTGCTTTTTTCCAGCTTGGTTTTTTTTTTACAATATCTAATCATTAATCCACCAAGAATTATTTACGCCATAAATATAGAGGAAACTACTATACCTCCTCATCGAAGGGTGGCAGATCTGCATCTCTGTCAGCCAGGCCCTCTTCCTCCGACTCTGCAGGGCTGTGGTCATCTGGGGAATGTCCGCTGGAAGGTAGCATGGAGGAAAGGTTGGAAGAAAGACTGGACATCGTTTTCCTGCCTTCCATTTCGTCCCGCAAAAAAGCCATCTGTTTATAATACCACAGTTTGGGTTCCTTTGCTTGTCTTGCTGCTGCTCCCGATTTTTTGATTTTATTAGCTTTGTATGCTCTCCTGTATGTGCTTCTGAGGTTGGCAAGTTTATCCTTCACCATGTTGGCAGTGCATCCTGGCACCCAAGTTTGCATATAATTTGCTAGCTCTTCTAGTGCTGCCGCTCGTACCTCTTTATTGCAATATAACGAGTGTTTTGAATTCCACAGGATGGGCGTGTCCTGGTATTTTTGAAGTAAGGCCTCTATAGATTCCTTGCTTTGTAGGAGGTCCATTGCAATTTTTGCAAAATTATATTTCTTTTTGAGTCTAGATTACAAAAACATAAACCACAGAAAAATAAATATTCCAAAGGATCAGCGTTGACCTTGATCTAATATGTGTCTTCAAATTTATTACCTATATCTAATTCCAAACACAGTCTCTCTTGTTTAAACAATGATTGGCAGCTCGGCCGCATTGCTTGTACCAAACATTGATTTGCTAGATGCAGAGCCATTGTTCACATTGCAGTAAATATTTTAAATATATTAAATTAAACAATGCTTACAAATGACAGTTTTCATCTAGGCACTCTTTCATGTGTAAATCTCATACCCCTGACAATGGATGACATAAAAGACACTTCCTAATGACCTCTGTACAACCAACACTTGAACAATACTTTGCCTGATCTGAATACACCATTCAAAAACTTGTCAATGAGGTACAGCATTGTTCACATCTCTATTTTGTGAGGTGTCCAAAAGCATTTGGATACCAAAATAACATTGTGGTACCCCATAGACAGAATAGCTTAAAAAGGGTGCAACCAACAGCCCAAACCCCCATCCCATGTGTCTACATTTTCAAGGCCTCTGCTGATCACATTTTTAATTTCCTTACCTTCCTGTCTCTCGCTCCTCGTTTCTCACGCTCGCCTAATTACCGCGTAAGATGCGTAATCACGGCGTAAACCTTTTAAACACTCCGCGTATTTATGAAACCCCGCCCTCGTCACCTTTGCGAGGCCCCTAATCAATGAGTTTAGGAAATATGGCGTTAACTGTGTATGTTCTGGATGCGCTCGAAGATTCTCCGCGTAACGGACGTAAACACGTTGTTTGCATTCTCTACACTCCGCGTATGTATTAAACGCCGCCCTCTTCTCCGCCCATGGCGTAAGAATTCATCTTTTCCACGCCCATAATCTCTGTGGGAAAGGAAAGATGGCGATGTCACACGAGCGGGCACGATGCTCTCATGCCACAAGTGAAGGGACAGAGGCAGGGACGTCCCGATCAAGGAAAAGAAGATATAAAGCCACTAATATGCGGTTCCAGGAAATGGTGGAGTTAGTTTACATCATGCGAAAAAAGGACTATGATGGTGAATTAGGGCCATACAAGACCCCTAACCGCCGAAAGGCACATATTATGGACAAGGTGGCGAGGAGAATGCAGAGGATGTTTGGGATCACCAGGTCCAAGGAACAGCTGAGGAAACGCTGGTCAGACTTAAAATTGAGGGAGCCACATCAGATGAAGAAAATACTTAAAATTCTGCGTAAAAGTAAGTAAATATATATTGGGGTTGGGGGGGGGGGGGGTGGTGATTGTCTGCAATAATGTGTTGCCATGTATATTTCACCATCTGCCTCCTTGGCCTGCTTGTAATTTTAAAGACATGTTGTTATTTATTTTTTAGAACATAAATAACTACATATTTACAAACAGTGTTCTTAGTAAACAACGTAACATCACATAGTTTATCAGAAAGGCTCGGTTATTCCAGGAACAACACACCTGGACATGGCTCACTGGCCAAAAACTTTGTTTGTAAACATTGTGTAAAAGCTAGTTCTAGAAATAATATGGTAATAAAGCAGATGTTTTCACATCTGCAATGCAGAGCACCTGTGTCTCCCCAAATCAAAAATGGGTTTTGGTAGGGTCTCCCAGAAATACAGTTTAGGGGGGACATCCATGTGTGTCACTTTGCTAAAAAGGGGCAGGATCAGAGCTTGCCATATAGAAGTAATTGCAAAATGTAGGTTTGGTGAAAGATAAAAGTAACTAAATGAAAGCATCTTCTAAGCAATGTGTGCGATTTATGCTCTCCAATATCTGTGTGCTGATGAGTCTACATTTTTTTTGGTTTATTTCAGGGGAAAGAAGTCGCCAGCATTTGGAGGAGGCAGAGAGGGCCAGACAAGGCCAAAATCTGCCATCTCAACATGTGGAGGAGGAGGAGGATGTGGAAGGAGAAGAGGATGTGGAAGGAGAGGAGGATGTGGAAGGAGAGGAGGATGTGGAAGGAGAGGAGGATGTGGAAGGAGAGGAGAATGTGGAAGGAGAAGAGGATGTGGAAGGAGAGGAGGATGTGGAAGGAGAGGAGGATGTGGAAGGAGAGGAGGAAGGAAGAAAGGAGGAAGGAAGAGAGGAGGAAGAAGTAATTTTGGACTTAGAAGTCATAGCAGATGAAGGGCAAGTGGCGGAAGAACAATTTGGCGAATTGAAAGAAGGTGGATTGATGGATGAAGGAGGAGTCCAAGATGATGGGGAAGTGGTGGAAGAAGGAGGAGTGATTGAAGATGATGGGGAGGTGGTGGAAGAAGGAGGAGTGATAGAAGATGTCGAAGAGGTGGAAAGGAGAAGCCCATCAGGTCAGTGTCACCCTAGCTTGATTCAAAAAAACATATGTAGATAGGCCTCATTGAAAAATAATATTGTAAATGCCATTTTTTTTTTTTGTTTTAGGGGAGGAGGATGGTGTGCCAATATTTTCACGTGCAAGTGCTGCTATAATTATTCAGCAGGTAATGGAGTGCAGCACTGAAATGCACAATATGCGTGAAAGGATGTTTCTCATGGAACAGAATGTAACAAATGTCCTTTTGGAATGCAGCACGGAAATGGACAATATGCGGCAAAGAATGATGGTCATCGAATCTAATTTTAAGAACATTATTGACATGATGGGCCGTGTCAAAGACTGAAACACCCCCCGCCCATCCCCCGCCCCCACAAACATTTTTACAGTTTGAATAATGAATACGCCAAAATTTGAAGATACACACACAGTGTGCCAACATGTGCTATCTGCCATCACAGAATATCTAGTGTCTGTGCTTTGTGGGTCCAACCCCCTCCTCCATCCTCAAGTAGTTGAGAGGAAGGGTTTGCTCCCACAGAACACAGACATTGATCACCCATGATGTCAGATAGCACATGTGGCCATTTGTCTGTTGAACCAATGACATTTGGCGAGTTTGCACTGAATGTGTGTATCTTCCAATTTTGGCGTGTTCCAGTGTGAAAGCACACCATGACTGACTGCTGTTGTGAGTTTTTATATTTTTGGAATTGGATTTTGTTACTTTTTGACCATGTTGAACATTTTGGGATACTATAAAGTTTAGACCATAAAGAATAAACAACGCCAAAAATTTTTAAAAATATATATATAGAATTATAAATCTCTCTAATCACTGAATTTAGTGAAGTAGAGATTTGACTCCAAATTCTCACCTAAAAATTTTCTTTTAGAAAAACACACCAAAAACAAAAAAAATGGTTAAAAAATTATTGTTTTTTGTGCCTAAAAAATATGGCCAAAAAAAAATTTAAGGCGGGTAAACACCCCACCAAATATAATCTATATATATATATATATGTAAACAATAAATCTAACTATATTTGAGTAAAAAAAAAGTGAACTTGTTAATAAATGTATAATCTGCATAATATTTTTGGTTGAATTACCTGAAAAAAAAAAAAAAGTTTAAAAAATTTTTGAAGACTCCTAAGTACAAAAGCAGGGAGTAATGAAAAAAATATAAAATTATTTTTGGGGTCATGAACAAGCAAAAATTAAAAAAACTTGACCTCAACATTTACAAATGGAGTTGCTTCTTATTTCTAGACTCAATACCCTGTTTGTAGATGAGTGAATACTGTGCAAAATGTGGTTAGTTACTAAAAGTGGAGAAATCAATTATGCATTACAATTGAAGAAGTTAGTTAGAGAACCAGGAAGACAGAAAAAGAGAAAAAGCATTAATGACAAACAACTGTATAAAGTCCAATGGTCTAATTATTTATTATTTTTTAGAATATTCCTTTCTTTGGGGGCCGAATTAGAAAGAAATATGATCTGGCATAGCAATGGCCCCCCGACCCATGAAGTACTCAACATATTTGTCGCGTACCTCACGAGCTGATTGGGGGGCCAAGCCAGCGCGACCAGTGTCCAGCCCGGGAAGGGGATCTGAGGGTAGTCTTGCCTCAGAACCGATGTCGGGTAGGTACGTCTGGGAGTGCCTGCGTAAAAAGTTGTGCAAAATGCAGCAGGCAAATACAACGGTGTCCAATTTATATTCCGCCAGATGTATCGATGTCCTGAACAGGCGGAACCGGTTGGTGAGTATCCCAAAGGCATTCTCGACTACCCTCCGAGCCCTGGCCAACCGAAAATTAAACACACTCCTCTCTGAGGTGAGGGTCCTCTGGGGAAAAGGCCGCATGAGGTGAGGACCAAGCCCGAAAGCCTCGTCCGCTAGGAACACAAACGGAAGTCCTTCCACATTATCTTCATCTGGTGGCAATGCCAGACCACCAGCTTGGAGACGATCATAGAAATCAGTCCGTGCGAACACTCCCCCATCAGACATCCGGCCGTTCTTCCCCACGTCCACATATAGAAACTCATACTGTGCCGACACCACCGCCATCAACACAATACTATGATAACCCTTGTAATTATAATAGTAGGACCCCGAGCGGGGTGGGGGCACAATGCGGACGTGTTTCCCATCTATTGCTCCACCGCAGTTTGGAAAATCACACCGCTGGGCAAATTGGGAAGCCACAGACTGCCATTCCTGTGGTGTGGAGGGTAGCTGTGGGGACAAACAAAATTAGAGATTTAGTACTTTGTAACAAATACATCCTACAAGCATCCTTGTGACAGTTCACAGTATTAAAATTGCATTAGAAAAATGTGCATGGAGAATTTGGGAAATGAAATATATAGGGCCACTTCATTAAGAGACTCCACAGCCCTCTGATGGGGACAATAAAAGTTTGAAGGGGGGGACACAAAAACCAAAAAGTCCTGTTTGAAAAAATGGCAAGGTGGGTTTGTCCCTAGGATAGCATGCTGGACAGGTTAATATTGGGTAAGGGACAAATATGCAGGTAGGCCAAGAATAAAACATGTAAAGCTGATATCAACATGCATAGGGAGAAAAGGTAACGTTAGTTAAACACACAGCATATCTGGGAAAATAAAAATAAAGTTAGTTGGCCACATTATTAGAGCCAGGAAACTTACCTTAATATACTCCTCATGCATAACTTTGATGATGGCAGCACACGTGTCCGGTATGATGACCCCAAGCGCCTGCGGAGAGATGCCTGTCGAGAACTTGAGGTCCTGCAGGCTCCTCCCAGTCGCCAGGTACCGCAACGTGGCAATAAGCCTCTGCTCGGCCGTGATGGCTTGGCGCATCACAGTGTCCTGCCTCGTGATATAGGGGGACAGAAGATCCAGCAGACGGTTGAATACGGGGTCCGTCATGCGGAGAAAATTCCTAAAGTCATTAGGATTATTCTCCTGGAGTTCCCTAAGCAGAGGCATATGTGAGAACTGGTCACGCTGGCGCAACCAATTCTTGGTCCAGAAACGCCTCCGCCCCCTGTTTCTGGCCAAAGTACTGGACAAATGAACATATCCAGCAGCCATCCCATAAACAGCACCAACTCGCGAAAATTGACGCTGCTGCTCCATCATGGCTTCAAACCGGCCGGCTGGTCAGTCAAGAACACACTGAAACAGAAAGCACTCGCAAATCCAGCACTACCTGCGACAAACGCGTGACAAACAGATACGAGCGCACAGGATGCAACTGCTAAAGCAGAAACAACCTGCTTGCCTATAGCCGAATGACAACTACGTTACCGCAAGCACACGCACTGAACCCGTGAATACACGCTGTCAAAGCCTGGAGACCGAGAAGCGCGAATCAGCTCTAACCAAACCTTCACTAACACGAGCAAACACGTAACTAGCAAAAGAGGAACAGAGGGCGGCGCCATTAACTTTGGTCTTCCCCTTTATAGTGACGTCGTACGTAGTTTACGTGCACGCGTTCCGGTACGACGGGAATTTGGTCCGCTGGTGTGTACACGCCAGCGGAACAAAACACAAATCAGCCTTGTACGCCGGAAACTGTCGGGCAGACAGTTTCCAGCGCACAGATCCGGTCGTGAGTACAAGGCCTTAGGTTGCACAGTGGGTATAACAAGCATGTTTTATTGCATATACAGACTGATTTTACTGATGTGGGTTTCGTAACACTTTAAGTAAATACATGTCCCCAGAGATGAGTAGAGAGGTACTCCTTGTGTCCTGCCCCCCCTCCCTTCTTTTTATATTTCTGTTTACTTCTTGCTTGTTCTCCTCTTTTACTTAGATGTCCTAGTCTCTTCTTTTTGCTCCTGGGAACTGGATACCCCCAGCTTGTTGGTAAGCGCTTAGACGCGAGTTTCACAACTCGCATTCGGCGCTCTATAAGCATTTATTCCAATCCAATCACCAGTAATGATAATCCATCTGTATTGGTGTACCTTTAATGCACTGTGAGAGTACAGTACAGTAGTATTAACGTACCACTTGATGCACAGCCTGAAAGCCTGACAATTTAGATCCATGATCTTCACTTCCTTTTCACCACTACGGAAGAACCCCTGATATTTGAGCTTTTAACATTGCAGTATATTAACAGCTGGCTGAGATACGGCATCTACTGGATGTGCGAACTTTATGAAGGCCTTGATGTAATTTCAGCAGCAATAGACCAATTTTGTGTACCCTGCTAAATCTTCTTCCAGTTTTTTGCAATTAGGATATTCAGTTTAGGCACAATAAAAACAAAGTAACCCATCAGCTGTAATGTCAGATTCTAACTCTTACTCTCAGTGCTTTGTGATGTTTTTCCACAGATCACATGCTTTGACCACGACAATGACGGAGGACATGATTTTATAGGAGAATTCCAGACAACAGCACTGAAAATGTGTGAAGCTCATGATAATCTGTCTGTAAGTAGTGGCACTTCCTAAAAAAACAAGCCCAGATCTATAAAAGAAGAAAAACTGCGCTAATGATCAAATTCACATTGTAAAAGCAGCAACTCTCCTGTGAGATATGGGCACAGTACAGAAATGGTAAGCTTAACAGAGTAACAGAGTCGCGCTACTGCAACTTGAGTAAATGCTCCAAATAAAAAAAATTGATCCGATAAAATCCCTAAGTGGTATGATGTTGAATATTCTTTGTTCATAGCACCTCCCTCCACCACCTTGGAGTGTTCAGTCTACAGAAAGAACCACCACCGCAATGGATGAAATGCTTGCTTACCAGCTTTCAGGCCCCGGACGACGTCAATGTATGACGAAACGTGAAGAGCAGTGTAACATGCTGACGTCACCATGATCGTAGATTCCTGGACGGATGATGTTGTTCCAATTGCTGACCGGCATACTGATTTTTAACTGCAAGTTTAGATTGCTTCGATGTACGTGCAATTTATAACTTGTTATAAGTTTTATAAGTGTTGAATGCCATATGGAGCCTTTATATCTTTTGCTACTATCAATGATTGAGTTGCATGTCGCAAGAGGACTAATGGATGATGATTAAAGGCCCTGGCTGGGTTTATAGACACAAGCGTTTGTGACCTTCTTGGATAAGAGGTCTATGAAAGCTGGTAAGCAAGCATTTCATCCATTGTGGTGGTGGGTTCTTTCTGTAGATAGGATATCAACAAAATGATAGCACACTGGATTCTTCAATTGCTTGTTGAATACTTTTTTGTAAAAAGCCAGACACGTGACAGGGAATGCAGTTGACGCGTTTCACAAGATATATCTTGCTTGATCACAACCCTAGCCTGGAGCGGTGTGTTCTCTCTCTGTTTGGGTTCTTTCTGTAGACTATACACTCCAAGGTGGTGGAAGGAGGTGTTATGGACTAAGAATATTCATCATCTTACCACTTAAGTACTTTATTGGATCATTTTTCATTTGGTGCATTTACTCAAGTTACAGTAGTGCAACTCTGTTAAAGCTTACATTATCGAATATGGCCCGAGTGCAGCGTGCAAAGTTTAAAAACTGTAGGTAATATGGTTGGTTAAGGTGGATCTAACATCATATATAATTATTAATGTTAAACTACTACCACTACCTATACTGCCTAACCTGTGTAAAGGAACATCTAAATACTTACCTATTTTAAGTCCACTTCAGTCCCGTCATGTGATCCGCAGCTCAGGCTCCCCCCGTGTCAGTCAGCAATGACTGCAGGGGAGAAGAGGGAGCGCTGACAGCAGCTGGGACATGGAAGCCTATGGGTGACATCATGGCTCCCAGAATTCCCAGCCATTGTCAAGCACTGTCTCGTCTCCCCTGCAGCTGCTGCTCACTAAAACAGAGTAGATACAAAAGTTATAATGCTGCAATGAAGTGTTTTGGGTCTGTGTTGCAAGCCTAGTGTCCCCAACTGGCCCAGGCACATGTTCACTTTAAAACAACGTCTTGCTTTTTAGCTAAATGAGCAACGTGTCTGTGAGGGCAGGGCAGTGTAAATAACTAAATATATATATAAAAAAATATCCTATGGAGCTTCAACTCTGAGGCCTCGTACACA
This sequence comes from Rana temporaria, assembly GCF_905171775.1. NCBI lineage: Eukaryota > Metazoa > Chordata > Amphibia > Anura > Ranidae > Rana > Rana temporaria. Next base: position 131,259,751 of record NC_053499.1, on the reverse strand, counting down.
CAACCGTTTTCCTCGACAAAATCCATCAAGAAACTTGGTGGCAGAGCTTTTTTGCAGAGAAAAACGGTTGTGTGTATGTTTTTCGTTGAGAAAACTGTCGAAAACTGTCGTGGATCTCAACGAGAAAAAAAGAGAACAAGTTCTCTTTTTTCTCGTCGGGAGTCTCAGTTTCCTCGCCGTGTTTCTCGTCGCACTGGTTTACGTCGAGAAACACGTTCGTGTGTATGCTTAGAAACCCACGCATGCTCAGAATAAAGTATGAGACGGGAGCCCACTTTCGGTAAAAGTAGCGTTCGTAATGGAGATAGCACATTCGTCACGCTGTAACAGACTGAAAAGCGCGAATCGTCTCTCTCCAAACCTTTACTTAACACGCAGTAACATGAGATTAGTAAAAGCAGCCCCAAGGGTGGTGCCAGTGGAATCGAACTTCCCCTTTATAGTGCCGTCGTACGTGTTGTACGTCACCGCGTTTGAGAACGACAAGATTTTGTCTTGACAGTGTGTACGCAAAGAAAGCTTGTCAAGATTCTCGACAAGCCTGACAAGGTACTCGTCGAGGAAAACTATGTTTCTTTTACGACGAGTTTCTTGGTCGTGTGTTCGAGGCCTGATGTACAAGGTTGTACTTTCTTGTAAAGGGGCTGAGAATAGAAACATTGCAGAAAGCTGCCAAAGTAATCTGCTTTTTGTACTGTGTATATCGTCCCTGCAGCTAAATCATTTCAGTTCCATGGAAGTGCTTAGGCCTGGAAGACACAAACACTGTTAAATGGCAGGAGGTTCTAAGGGCCAGATCCACAAAAGGGATACGCCGGCGTATCTACTGATACACCGTCGTATCCCTGTTTCTATCTATGGAACTGATCCACAGAATCAGTTTCTCATAGATAGGCAGAAGATCCGACATGTGTAAGGGACTTACACTGTCGGATCTTAGGATGCAGTACCTCGGCCGCCGCTGGGGGCATTTCTCGTCGAAATGCCGCGTCGGGTATGCAAATTAACACTTACGGAGATCCACAAAGCGGTTTCCCTTCGTGAAGTCTCCGTAAGTTGTTAGTTTGCAAACGCAAAATTAGGGCTGCTTTTACATAGTGTAAAGTTAGTACACCATGTAAAAGTAGACCCTTCTTTCCCGCGACGCTGTCAAATTTTTAAAAAAATAAAAAAATTTCCCGCGGCATCTCTTTTTTTTCCCGACGCAACTTTTTTTACCCGGCGCGATTCACAAAACTTGGCGTAACGTAATTTCGCGCAATGCATGTCGGGAAAATCACGTCGGGAAAAAGACTCGCCCCATTAGATTAGGAACGCCTTGCGCCGGACGGATTTAAGTTACACCGCTTAAAATTTCTAGGTAAGTGCTTTGTGGATCGGGGCATTTAAGTAGAGATTTTGCGGCGGTGTAACTTAAATGGCAAAAGTTAAGTTACGGCGGGTTTTTGTGGATCTGGCCCTTAAGTTCTCCTATACTGAGCATTGCCAAGGTTATTATCATTAGGTCGGTGAGGAGAACTGTTTACACAGTTAGGCCTCGTACACACGACTGAGAAACTCGACGGGTGAAACACATCGTTTTGTTCGTCGAGTTCCTTGTGAAGCCGTCGAGAAACTCGACAAGCCAATTTTCTCCATTCCCATCAAGGAAATAGAGAACATGCTCTCTTTTTGGCTCGTCGAGTTTCTCGACAGTCTCCTCGACGAAAATGTACACACGACCGGTTTCCTCGGCAAAAAAATATCTCCCAGCAAGTTTCCTGCTGGTTTTTGCCGAGGAACTCGGTCGCGTGTACGAGGCCTCAGTCTCTATTTTAGTTGTGTTTCTATAATTTAGGCGCATCAATTTTCAGAATATCTAAGTCTGTGTTTTATCACAGTGGCTAATCAGATCTTGACATTCTTTTTCCAACTGTCATTTTCTGGAGTAAGCTTAGAATAGCAAATAAAAAATTGTTATGTGTAAACGATTTTCTCTCTGATGTGATTTCTCCTTATTTCAGGTAGAGTTTGAATGTATTAATCCAAAGAAACAAAAGAAAAAAAGAAGCTACAAAAACTCTGGAGTAATTATCATTAAATCCTGCAAGGTGGGTCTTACTTGTGACAAGTTCTGGATAGTTAGAATGTCTGAGGCCTGGTACACACGATAGGATTGATCCGTGGATACGGTCCTCCGGACCAAATCCGCGAATAAATTCTCTGGCGGATTTGGATCCGTTGGCATGTACTCACTGGAACGTACACACCAGGGGATCTATCCGCTGAAACCGATCCGCTGAGATTTTTCAGCGGATGGATCCTCTCGTGTGTACGGGGCCTGAGCCTGTTTTAATATAAAGCATTAGTTCACAACAGGGAGGAAGGGACACAGCGCACTGACCATTGTGCAGTATCATCAGTAAAAACACTTTATTAAAAACAATCTATATACTACTCATAAGTGGCATAACACCCAGGTGGACTGCCCACAAATGGGATGATTGAAGTGCCAGGGGCATAAAAATAGAGACAGCAAAGTCCACAGAACTAGTTACTGACCGGCTACACTCTTCGGACATGTTAAATATGCGCCAGGTCCTGGGATCCGATTATGCCGGCCCCCTGTGTGACATCACAACCTTGAAAATGCGCAGGACATGTTTTGAGGTAACTTCCTCAGCTGACCTAGCGGGCTACCCATGGAGAAAAAAAAATTCTGCTAGTGATAGTGGGGCCCTTAAAAGAACTGCAAAAGAAAAAGGAGCTGCTTGGTAAAAGGTCATACAATCAAATATGCAATGGCAATCAAATAACAAAATAAAAAGAGCAGGGACTGATGTGAATATATATTACAAACTAGAGGTAATTGAGACTAACTTTGAGCTGTCATGCAGAGACAGGCAGCGTGCATATGGCATGCCGCTACTAACTCCTCCCCTTCCCACCTGTCACTGATTGTTAAGGATGCTGTTGACTTACCAACCGACAACCACCTAAGAACCAGTGACAGTGAGGCCCCGTACACACGACCGGTTTTCTCGGCAGAATCCAGCAAGAAACTCGATGGGAGACGTATTCTGCCAAGAAAACCGGTCGTGTGTACACTTTTCGGGAAACACGTCGAGCCAAATAGAGAGCATGTTCTCTATTTCCTCGTTGGGCAATGGGAAAATTTGGTTCGACGAGTTTTCTGACAGCCGAACAAGGAACTCGACGAGCAAAACGATGTGTTTTGCCCGTCGAGTTTCTCGGTCGTGTGTATGGGGCCTAATGGTTTGCAGAAACTGATAGGAAAAATAAGACACTAGCTCCCCATCAGCTCCTTGTATTTAAAAGCAGGCAGTGGGCAGATTCTATAGACAATTGCAGGCTGTCTGTTGGCTAAGGATCCGCCCACTGCCAGCTATTAATCATAAGGGGAACAAACCTAATGGGGCACTAGGGACTGTGGTTCCCCATCAGACTCCACCCACCCAGCTTCAAAACTTCCCTGCCGCTGCACTTTCTGTATGGACTATTCTGCCTTGGTGCACCTCCACACGCAGGGCATGCCCCAGATTCATGTACTTGTTTACAACAGGTATATGAATCTGTTGACAACGTTCTAAAGGAAGGCGCACCAGCCCAGTGCATTATCCAAAGCATATATCAAGCACAAATGATGAACAGAAGGTCAATTAAATATGATAACGGCAAAATAAATATGGTCCAGGTATAGTCTAGATATCATCCGAAATATTGTCAACACCCCTGGACTGACCTTATCCAGTGTACAACTGGTAAAAATACACTACCATACAAATGACTAAACAAAAGTAATACCCTGACAGAGAATGAAAAGAAAACAACAACCTATCCAGCTAATACTGGAGTGGAACAATTGAGGGATTGAGTAATGATATTAATTAAGCTGCTATACATCACATAAGGAAATAATTAGACATCTGGAATCTCAGCAGAGTAGTACATCCAGCCTGTCCTCACATCTTTAAATGTCTTCTGATGTTTTTTTTACCATATGTACCCAGCATTCCGCCTCCATAATAGTTTCTACTTCCCTCTTTCAATCTAATGCCACGTACACACGGTGGGAATTTCCGCCAACAAATGTTCGATGTGAGCTTGTTGCCTGAAAATCCGACCGTGTTTGTATGCTCCAGCGGACATTTGCTGTCAGAATTTCCGACAACAAATGTTTGAGAGCTGGTTCTCAATTTTTCCGACAACAAAAGTTCTTGTCGGAAATTGCGATCGTCTGTAGCCAATTCCGACGCACAAAAATCCTACGCATGCTCGGAATCAATTTGACGCATGCTTGGAATCATTGAACTTCATTTTTCTCGGCTCGGCGTAGTGTTGTACGTTTCTGACAACATTTGTGTGACCGTGTGTATGCAAGACAAGTTTGAGCGAACAATCCGTCGGAAAAAAAATCCACGGTTTTGATGTCGGAAATTCCAACCGTGTGTACGCGGCATAAGAGTGTGGGGCAAGTGGTCTGTTTGCAGAACCTAGGTGTAACGGTCAGGGTTAACACCGTTTACGATCTTCCATTCCACCAACCCACGACAGCTTATCCGACAATCCAGCAAATAGGACCCATTCCATTCCCCAGAATAAACGAGACAAGCTCTGTTCTCTGAGTCAAATGAATGAATACTTTAATGGTACACTCAGCTTGTTATATACAGTTACAAGCATGCTACAGGGACAATAAAACTCTCAACCCAAAACATCACACAATGGGCCCTTAACGAGTTCCCCCCTCAATCCACATCCCAGACAGACATTCTGGCACCGCATTTAGAGGAGTTAATTACTACAGCTGACAAGTCACATTCCACATCTATTACTAATAGTCTTTTCACACAAAACAGTGTCATTAGCATACACAATGAAATATCTTAGGAGCAGACCTAATTAACACAATGGATAACAGACAGTAATCACAGCAAGACACTTAAACATCCCATAATAGGCAGCCAGACTGGCTACCAAGCTCCAATTCACATCACCACAGTAGCAGACTTAATTAGCATCTCAACAGTCTATGTTACACATTGAATGAGACATTCTTATTGACCTGTTGGGGGTCAGAATAAACAACCTGTAATATTCCAAGATCCTGCAATACATGAATTATCATTAATATCCCATCTCATGTAATCCGAGATATCAGTTCTCAGTCATCCTATGCCCAAAAGGGACATAGGATGACCCTAGACCCAAGAGTCATTAGTGAAGCTGGCACAGAAGTACCCCCCATCCTTCAAAAGTCTCTGGGTGTCACGGGCCATTCCGTTACACTAGGGATTAAAGGTTTGGCAGCATTGACCAGATCACTAGAGACTACAGGGAAGCACACAACTGCTTTGTATGTGTCACTCTCTTGATGGCTTCAACAGCAAGCTACCAATGCCTCGCTGGCGATAACGCTGCAAATCCAGCGATGAGAAAGAGCTTCTTCAGTTCTGCAGCCAGTAAGTGGTATAAACACATGCACAAGTACAGTGAGGGAAAAACGTATTTGATCACCTGCTGATTTTGTACATTTGTCCACTGACAAATGTACTTTTAATGGTAGGTTTATTTTAACAGTAAGAGACAGAATGACAAAAATATCCAGAAAAACGCATTTAAAAAAAGTTATAAATTGATTTGCATTTTAATGAGTGAAAAAAAGTTTTCGATCCTCTATCAATCAGCAAGATTTCTGGCTCCCAGGTGTCTTCTATAGAGGTAATGAGCTGAGATTAGGAGCACTCTAGTGCTCCTAGTTTCAGCTTGTTACTAAGGATGAGCTCCGGCGTGTTCGCATAGAACACGTGCGGAGCCCGCCAGGAAGTCGGCACCCGCGCTGCGCTAATCACAGCCAGGGAGACATTGTCCGATGCTCGGCTGCAGAGATCGGGAAATGTCTGCCTGGCTGTGATTAGCGCAGCGCGGGTGCCGACTTCCTGGCGGGCTCCGCACGTGTTCTATGCGAACACGCCGGAGCTCATCCTTACTTGTTACCTATATAAAAGACCTGTCCACAGAAGAAATCAATCAGCCAGATTCCAATCTCTCCACCATGGCCAAGACCAAAGAGCTGTCTAAGGATAGAAAGAAAGTTACCGCTCCAGGTGGATTGTGTTAGGATGATCAGTATGGTCTCAGAAGATCAAGGGTGCTGGCAATGCACAAGGCAACAAATTGAAAAAGAAAATATGGACAGCCGCACTCCAAAAAACCTTGTCTTTATTTAAAAAAGGAAAAATGCACTACAAGTCACAGCACACAACACTATGATTAAGCACTAATTTATAGTGCGAAACGCGTCAGTTGTTTTACTCCCGTTTTGTGTGCTGTGACTTGTAGTTCATTTTTCCTTTTTTAAATAAAGACCACTATCAAGGTTTTTTGGAGTGCGGCTGTCCATATTTTCTTTTTCCAGCTGTCCAAGGATGTCAGGGACAAGATTGTAGACCTACACAAAGCTGGAATGGGCCTCAAGACCATCCGCAAGAATCTTGGTGAGAGGATGTCAACAGTTGGTGTGATTATTCGCAAATGAAAGAAACACAAATAGCTGTCAATCTCCCCCAGTCTGGTGCTCCATGCAAGATCTCACCTTGTAGATTTTGAATGATCATGAGAACGGTGAGGAATCAGCCCAGAATTACAATCTTGTCAATGATTTAACCACTTCCCGACGGCCGTACGACTTTATACAGCCGCAGGGTGGCTCTAATTCTCTAACTCGCCGTGTTTTTACGGCCACCGCTCCTCCTGGCCACTGGGGGGCACGCGATGTCCGCCAGGCTCCCGCGATCGGCGGTTACAGTGACAAGGATGTGGATCTGTGTGTGTAAACACACAGATCCACGTCCTGTCAGGGAGAGAGGAGACCGATCTGTGTCTCTTGTACATGTAGGGACACAGATCGGTCACCCCCCCCAGTCAGTCCCCTTCCCCCACAGTTAGTAACACTAGGCAGGATACACATTTAACCCCTCCCTCACCCCCTAGTGTAAACCCCTTCAATGCCAGTCACATTTATACAGTAATTAGTGCATATTTATAGCACTGATCGCAGTATAAATGTGAATGGTGCCAAAAATGTGTCAAAAGTGTCCGATGTGTCCGCCATAATGTCGCAGTCCCAATAAAAATCGCAGCTCGCCGCCATTACTAGTAAAAAAAAAAAAAAAAAAAAAAAAAAATTACGTCCCCTATTTTGTAGGCGCTATAACTTTTGCGCAAACCAGTCGCTTATTGCGATTTTTTTTTTCTACCAAAAATATGTAGAATACGTATCGGCCTAGACTGAGAAAAAAAAAGTTTTAAAAAAATTGAGCTATTTATTATAGCAACAAGTAAAAAATATTATTATTTTTTTTCAAAATTGTCGCTCTATTTTTGTTTATAGCGCAAAACAATTCAAACCGCAGAGGTGATCAAATACCACCAAAAGAAAGCTCTATTTGTGGGAAAAAAAGGACGTCAATTTTGTTTGGGAGCCACGTCGCACGACCGCGCAATTGTCAGTTAAAGCGACGCCGTGCCGAATCGCAAAAAGTCCTCTGGTCAGGAAGGGGGTATATGTGCCCAGTAAGCAAGTGGTTAAAGGCAGCTGGTACCATAGTCACCAAGAAAACAGTTGGTAACACACTGAAATCCTGCAGTGCCCACAAGGTCCCCCTGCTCAAAGGAGCACATGTACATGCCTGTCTAAAGTTTGCTAATAAACATCTGAACGATTCAGAGGAGAACTGGGTGAAAGTGTTGTGGTCAGATGAGACCAAAATCAAGCTGTCCGTGTTCACCTGATCCGATCCGCAGACGGATGAAAAAATAGGGTTTTCCTCTGTCTGCAGAATCGGGAGTGGAAAGAGCGGACATACGGTCTGCCCGTGTGAAAGAGCCCTTATATCCTAAATAGGATACACTCATTGATAACTAAGATGTATTTAACCTGGATACTTTGTAAATACTTTTGTAAAGGTATAATTATTTTCTCTTTTGGTAGATCTCAAGAGATTATACCTTCCTTGACTACATACTAGGAGGATGCCAGTTAATGTTTACAGTAAGTACTAAACACTGTCTTTGACAGCCATACTGGCTATACAGATATACTGGACATCGCTTATTGTCATGGGATTGATTTACTAAAGGAGTAGTGTGCTGCCCCTGCATTATATAGAAAATGCAGTTGTGTCTGTATATATAGCCTACACTGTTTTCTGGTTAATTGTTTTTGGTTATGCTGCCACCCACCTTGTGACCATTTTTTGTATTGCATGTTATTTTCTATATTTCCTCCCCTTTCTTATGAGAATTTCCTTTTCCTTTGTGTGGGTTTCTCTAATCCTTCCTCCTCTGAAGACACACACTGGGGCTAGAAAGCCAATACTAATTTTTGATCATCTAAACCACTTCTATATTAAATCTACAGCATCTTATTGTATTGCCTCGGTGTTCTGCATGCAATAAAAACATTTGTGAATTTCAGGTGTTTGTTGAGTTCAGCTATCTGATGAAGAATGTCTCTGCTATATTCAAGCCAGACTTAGGCCCCGTACACACGGTCAGACAAAACCGATGAGAATGGTCCGACGAACCGTTTTCATCGGTTCACCGCTGAAGTGGCATGATGGTCTGATGTGTGTACACACCATCAGTTCAAAATTCGATTGGGTCAGAACGCGGTGACGTCAAACACACAACGTGCTGAATAAAACAAAGTTCAATGCTTCCGAGCATGCGTTGATTTGATTCTGAGCATGCGCAGGTTTTGAACCGATGCTTTTCTGTACTAACCATCGGTTTGGTCCGATGGGGCAGCGGTCTATCGGTTCAGTTTTGAAGCATGTTTTAAAATTTTGGACCGAAGGAAAACAGACCGATAGCCTATACACACGGTTGGTTTGGTCCGATGAAAATTAACTTTGGTTCATTCTCATCGGACCAAACCGACCGTGTGTACGGGGCCATAGAGGTCTCAGAGACTGGTAGTCACTATTACAGCCTTTTTCGCTATCTTTTTAACACAGAGGAACCATTGAAATAACTTTCCGGTCTCAGGGAACCCCTGCTGAAAATTACTTTATCTACAACTCATGATACATTAATGTGACGGTCAGTGGGAAGAATGCCCCTTACACTTGTGGTCATTGGGAAGAATCACCCCTTCATGGATAGCTAAAAAGATCAATGGTGTCCATGGGAACTTATCTCAGAGGCAGAAATTGTTCTTTGCTCAAGGAACCCCTAACAACCTCTGGAGGAACCCTGCTTGAGAAACCTTGCACTATTAGGCCTCATACACACGACCGCTTTCCTGTTGTGTGTACATATTTCATCGAGGAAACTGTCGAGGAACTCGACGAGCCAAAAAGAGAGCAAGTTCTCTATTTCCTCGACGGGAGTCTCAAATTGGCTCGTCGTGTTCCTAGTCGGGCTGGTTTCCGACTAGAAACTCGAGCGTGTGTATGCTAAGAAACCCGCGCTTGCTCAGAATAAAGTATGAGACGGGAGTAAAAGTAGCATTTGTAATGGAGATAACACATTTTTCAAGCTGTAACAGACTGAAAAGTGCAAATCGTCTCTTAACAAACTTTTACTTAAAGGGGAGGTTCACCCTAAAAACGACTTTCTAGTATTACATTGGCCCCCCACATTACAATACAATTATGCCTATTATGTTTTTTTTGGTGCTGTACATACCTTGATACAGCTTATTCACCCATGGCTTTCGGGTTGCGAGTCCCGCGGGAGTGGGCATTCCTAACATGCTGTTGATTGACGTGATGACAAAAAACGAGCTCCCCCCACGTCGCGTAAGCTGCGTCACGATTGGCGAAAGGAGCCGAACGGCGCAACAAAAGGAAGGGTTAACAGATGTTGATAATCAAATCCTTTCTACCCCAACTGGGTTCAAGCTGTAAGCAGGGGTTGATCATCAAATTAACAAATTTTGCAAGAAACAAAGAATGTAGTGATAGGTGATAAACCACACCAAAAGCTCTGGTTTAAAGGGGTTATAAAGGTTTGTTTCTTATTTTCTGAATAGGTTCCTTTAAGTTAGTGCATTGTTGGTTCACTTACCTTTTCCTTCGATTTCCCTTCTAAATGTTTTTTTTTTCTTTGTCTGATTTTCTCACTTCCTGCTTCTTCTCACTTAGCTTGCCCCCATCATCCGAGCCGTTCTGGCTGGGGGTTAGTCAGCCAGAACATCTTACTGAGGAGGAACAGGAAGTGAGAAATTCAGACAAAGAAAATATATTATTATAAAAAGAAGACTCTAGCATTAGGACTAAGTGATGCTTGACCATAAGGTGTGGGGGGGTCTTCCTATAAATTGGGGATATAGTTGTAAGCAACAAACGAGTAACGCTATTCATTCCCTATCATCATTCCCTAGTGGTCGGTGTCATAGAGTGCATCTATGCTGTATTCGGTTTCTGTCCTGCTAATTCACAGTATTGATCCTCTCTGTATTGTGATCTCCCTAAACCTGCTCTTTAGCACCAAAACATTGCGTAATGTTCTTTTCCTAGATAATGTGAAATGCCGTTGTCCTCTTTGTACATGTGATACGGCTTTTAAAGCCATTCTAAAACTGCTGATGCAGATGTTCACTAATTTTACCTCTAAATAATGTATCTGGGGTGTAACATGTTCAGTGACTGACAGGTCAAACGAGCATTAGAATTTCTGTTTTGTTCTCAATTACATAGTAGGTTATATATAATTTCAGAGGTTAAATTACAGATAATAGATCTGATGTTTTACAACTAACGCAATGTTAACATGTCTTTTGAGACTTATCTAACTTGTACATTAGGAACAATGGATTTTCAAAGTGTTACTGTACCTTACAAATAGAAATACTTTGAATCACATCTGGTATATAATAGAATTATTCACTACCTTCAAGGTGGAGATTCTGAATGAAAGTATATATAAACCCATTTACTAAATTCTCATATAAGCTTTAACATGTTAAGGCCATTTCAAAAGTCATTTGTCATTTTGAAACATTCATTAAAATAATACCTGGTGATCCTTCAATGAAGGTCCTTCTTCAGAAACATCCTGCAATAGGATGCAAACACCCTGGGGTTGATTTACTAAAGACGAATAGACTGTGGGGTTAATTTACTAAAGACGAATGGACTGTGGGGTTGATTTACTAAAGACGAATGGACTGTGGGGTTGATTTACTAAAGACGAATAGACTGTGGGGTTGATTTACTAAAGACGAATGGACTGTGGGGTTGATTTACTAAAGACGAATGGACTGTGGGGTTGATTTACTAAAGACGAATAGACTGTGGGGTTGATTTACTAAAGACGAATAGACTGTGGGGTTGATTTACTAAAGACGAATGGACTGTGGGGTTGATTTACTAAAGACGAATGGACTGTGGGGTTGATTTACTAAAGACGAATAGACTGTGGGGTTGATTTACTAAAGACGAATGGACTGTGGGGTTGATTTACTAAAGACGAATGGACTGTGGGGTTGATTTACTAAAGACGAATAGACTGTGGGGTTGATTTACTAAAGACGAATAGACTGTGGGGTTGATTTACTAAAGACGAATGGACTGTGGGGTTGATTTACTAAAGACGAATAGACTGTGGGGTTGATTTACTAAAGACGAATAGACTGTGGGGTTGATTTACTAAAGACGAATGGACTGTGGGGTTGATTTACTAAAGACGAATGGACTGTGGGGTTGATTTACTAAAGACGAATGGACTGTGGGGTTGATTTACTAAAGACGAATAGACTGTGGGGTTGATTTACTAAAGACGAATAGACTGTGGGGTTGATTTACTAAAGACGAATGGACTGTGGGGTTGATTTACTAAAGACGAATGGACTGTGGGGTTGATTTACTAAAGACGAATGGACTGTGGGGTTGATTTACTAAAGACGAATGGACTGTGGGGTTGATTTACTAAAGACGAATGGACTGTGGGGTTGATTTACTAAAGACGAATAGACTGTGGGGTTGATTTACTAAAGACGAATGGACTGTGGGCTTGATTTACTAAAGACGAATGGACTGTGGGGTTGATTTACTAAAGACGAATGGACTGTGGGGTTGATTTACTAAAGACGAATGGACTGTGGGGTTGATTTACTAAAGACGAATGGACTGTGGGGTTGATTTACTAAAGACGAATAGACTGTGGGGTTGATTTACTAAAGACGAATGGACTGTGGGGTTGATTTACTAAAGACGAATGGACTGTGGGGTTGATTTACTAAAGACGAATAGACTGTGGGGTTGATTTACTAAAGGCAAGTAGACTGTGCACTTTGCAAAGTGCAGTTGCCCCAGAGATTAGTAAATGAGCAAAAGCTCTGCTGACTTCCATCATCCAATCGTGTTAACCACTTCCCGACTGCCGCATGTAAATGTACGTCCACAGAATGGCACGTACAGGCATATGGGCGTACATGTACGTCCCCGCCTTTCCGCGGGTCGGGGGTCCGATCGGGGGACCCCCCCCCGGTACATGCGGTGGTCGGAAACCCGCGGGGAGCGATCCGGGACGAGGGCGCGGCTATTCGTTTATAGCCGCCCCCTCGCGATCGCTCCCCGGAGCTGAAGAACGGGGAGAGCCGTATGTAAACACGGCTTCCCCGTGCTTCACTGTGGCGGCTGCATCGATCGTGTCATCCCCTTTATAGGGGAGACACAATCGATGACGTCAGACCTACAGCCACACCCCCCTACAGTTGTAAACACACACTAGGTGAAGCCTAACACCTTCAGCGCCCCCTGTGGTTAACTCCCAAACTGCAACTGTCATTTTCACAATAAAGAATGGATTTTAAATGCATTTTTTGCTGTGAAAATGACAATGGTCCCAAAAATGTGTCAAAATTGTGCGAAGTGTCCGCCATAATGTCGCAGTCACGAAAAAAATCGCTGATCGCCGCCATTAGTAGTAAAAAAAAAAAAATTTATAAAAATGCAATAAAAATATCCCCTATTTTGTAAATGCTATAAATATTGCACAAACCAATCGATAAACGCTTATTGCGATTTTTTTACCCAAAATATGTAGAAGAATGCGTATCGGCCTAAACTGAGGAAAAAAAAATTTTATATATGTTTTTGGGGGATATTTATTATAGCAAAAAGTAAAAAATATTGCATTTTTTTCAAAGTTGTCGCTCTATTTTTGTTTCTAGTGCAAAAAATAAATACCGCAGAGGTGATCAAATACCGCCAAAAGAAAGCTCCATTTGTGGGGAAAAAAGGACGCCAATTTTGTTTGGGAGCCACGTCGCACGACCGCGCAATTGTTTGTTAAAGCGACGCAGTGCCGAATCGCAAAACCTGGCTTGGGCATTTAGCTGCCTAAAGGTCCGGGGCTTAACCAGTTAAAGAAAAAATGCTTTTTTTTTCTTTTTTAATTATTGGGTATTCTTTGCAAAGTGATTTTATGTGAAGTATTTAGAACTGGCAAATCACAAATACATAGCTAGCTAAAACTAATAGATGTTTGCAGTTGTTTCTGTGCAATGAAAATATTGATAGGAGGTACAGCTTCTAACAATGTCACTGTGACATGTCATCTGACACAAGTCGATTTCTACACTTTGATTTCAGGTTCAATAATACAGAGAATCCTGTTTCACAGAGATAAGTAGTTATGAAGAGAGCTAGAACATCCATTGTCCTTTACCACTTGACCTCTGAAAGAGTTAACCCCCTTCATGACCAGGCCAATTTTTGGGATGTAGCAGTGCATTACTTTAACTGACAATTGCATGGTCATCCAACACTGTACCCAAATAGAATTTATATATTTTTCCCCACAAATAAAGCTTTCTTTTGGTGGTATTTGATCACCACTGTGTTTTTTTTTGTTTTTTTTGCGCTATTAAACCAAAAAAAATACTATTTTGGGGGGAAAAAAAGTTTTTTTTTCTTTCTGCAATAAAACATGTACATTAAAAAAAATGTAAAAAATGTCTTAATACATTTAGGCCAGTATGTATTCTGCTACAGCTACTTTCTGGTAAATAAAAATCCCAATAGGCATATATTGATTGGTTTACCTGAATGTTATAACGCCTACAAACTACGTGATATTTAAAAAAAAATATATATATACTAGTAATGGCAGCGATCAGCGACTTATAGCGAGACTGTGATATTGCAGCAAACAATCAGACACTAACTGACACTTTGTGAGAAACAGTGACACTAATACAGTGATCAGTGCTAAAAATATGCACTATCACTGTACTAATGACACTGGCAGGGAAGGGGTTAAACATCTATTTCAATCAAAGGATTAACTAAGTGCCTATACAGTGTTTATGTGTATTGTATGTGCTGCTTTTACTAGGGTAAGAGATGGATTCTAGTCCCTGCTTTGCACACAGTTGTAAGCTATTAACCCTCCTGGGCGGTGTTCCCGAGTCTGACTCGGGGTTAGATTTCTGTGCTGCGACCGGTAACCCCGAGTCAGACTCGGGCTCGCCTCGCTGGATCCACAGACTGTGTTTACTTACCTTGTCCCTGGATCCAGCGATGCCACCGCGCTGTGTGAGCGAGCGGGACCTCGCTCGATTCACACAGTGTCCTCCTGTGCCGCCGATCTCCGTTCCCTGCGACGTTACGACGCACGGGGGCGGAGAACGGCGCCAAATTCAAAAACGTAAACAAACACAATACATACAGTATACTGTAATCTTATAGATTACAGTACTGTATGTAAAAAATACACACCCTCTTTGTCCCTAGTGGTCTGCCCAGTGCCCTGCATGTACTTTTATATAATAAAAACGGTTCTTTCTGCCTGCAAACTGTAGATTGTCCATAGCAACCAAAAGTGTCCCTTTATGTCAAAAATGGTTTTAGAGCAGCTAGAAAACAGCGATAATAAATTATAATCACTTGCAGAATTGTCCGATAGTGATTTGTGGGGAAATTCGTCATAAAAAAATAAAAGTAATGACAGCGACAATTCTGCAACTGAGCAAATTTCAGTGATTTTGAGTTGATTACATTATTGAATAATTTTTATTATAATTATATTATTATTTGTTATAATTATTTATAATTATTTATTATATTATAATTTATAATTTTGTTTTTTAAAAAAATGTCATACCCGGGATCCCTACAATACTCTTGTTTGGTCAGATTTAAGTGAGTTATTCCTAAGAATTACAGGCCTACAGTATAAAACACCAAATTTCCTTGCAAATAATGGTACCGCTTTCAGCACCTTTTTTCTGAAATAATCATACCGCCAGGGAGGTTAAAGGAACACTAAAGGAAAACATTTTATATTTTTTAAATGACAAACATGTTATACTTACCTCCACTGTGCAGCTGGTTTTGCACAGAGTGTCCCCTAACCCTGTCTTCTGGGGTCCCTCGGCGGCTGTCTCGGCTCCTCCTCGCAAAAGCTTTCCACCTTCATGCGAGCGAGCGAGCATGGTGGAAAGCTTTTGCGAGCGCGCACCCGTGATACAGCGGCGGGCATAGCCACCGACTGTATCACTCGGCCCCGCCCCCCGGCGCGCCACGTCATCCGCTGTGATTGACAGTAGCGCCAGCCAATGGCTGCGCTGCTATCAATCCGTCCAGCCTAGCCAATCAAAGGCCAGGCTGGGAACTGAAGAGGATCAAGTGGACGCACGCGGGACTTTCGAGGGGTCAGGTAAGTAAAACGGGGGTTCGGGGGGGCCGGTACCGTCGGATGTTTTTTCCCCTTAATGCATAGGATGCATTAAGATGAAAAAACATTTACCTTTACAACCCCTTTAAGAAATAAGGATGGTTGACATAAAATTTAATTGTTGCCGCAAGATTCATGCCAGGGGTTAATTTTGTCCAGAGATGAGCTTCAATGATTGGGGCAGCATGCTAACTTAGTATCTTCACAGCTTTGGAATATTGGGTTCCTGTCTATATAGAGTATGCATGTTCTCCACATGTGGCTTTACTTTCACAATTCAGAAACAAACTGGTAGACTATATTATTTGGCATTTGACCATATGCGCATGGAAACATTCTGTAAGACTCTGGTAACATATGTTAGATTGTAAGCTCTGGGGGCTGGTACTAGCATTAATGGTTCTATCGCTGCTTGTTTGGTACAAGTAAGGTTCTCCGTATATTCCAGTACCAGGGAGAGCAGTAATTTCTCCTTTTTTCTTAGGGATACAGTAAAACCTTGGTTTGAGAGTAACTTGGTTTAAAAGCGTTTTGCAAGAGAAGCTACATTTTTAAATACATTTTGACTTGATATACAAGCGATGTCTTGATATAAGAGTAGCATCATGTCACAACTGAGTAAAAAATAGAAGAGAGGAGCCTCTAAGTGTAGCAATATGGTTACATTTAACCGCTTGCCGCCCGTCGCACGCAGATATATGTCTGCAGCATGGCACAGGCAGGCAAAAGGACGTACCTGTACATCCGCTTTAAGAAGCGATCTCCGTGAGCCTGCCCACGGGTCCCGCGAACTCGGTCACCGCAGGCATACCCGCGATCGTCTCATGGAGAGATAGAATGGGGAATTGTAATGCCTTCTATTACCTCCACTTTCTCTGGGTTCAGATGCTGATCTTCCCTGCACAGAGTCTTTAAAGTAATTTTTTTTCAAAAACAAACTTGTTATACTTACCTGCTCTATGTAATGGTTCTGCACAGAGCAGCCCCGATCCTCCACTTCTGGGGTCCCTCACTGATGCTTTTGGCTCCTCCTGCCTTCAGAGTGCCTCAATAGCAAACTGAAAAGTATAGTATATAGCAAGGTAAAAAAACTTCTGCCTTTAGAACCACTCACTTCCAGGACTACATGTCCCATGAGGCATTGCTCCTCACACTTTCACAAATTCTCAGGCACTTAGTGACATGTATGGATGGTATACTGCACTGTATTTCCTGACATCTAAACAAATAATGCATACTATATGCAGGCCAACTAATCAACTGGCCGATTAATCGATTATAAAAATAGTTGACAACTATTTTCATAATCGATTAGTTGTTTCGGCCCTAAACACAACATCTCCCCGTACTGCCTAGTGACACTGTCACTGATCGTGTTCCCTGTCATCGGGAACACGATCAGTGAGGCGTCACAGCAAGCCACGCCCCCTACAGTAAGAAACACTCCTTAGGGAACACTTAACCCCTACAGCGCCACCTAGTGGTTAACCCCTTCACTGCCAGTGTCATTTTCACAGTAATTAGTGCATTTTTTTAGCACTGATCGCTGTAAAAATTACAATGGTCCCAAAAATGTGTCAAAAGTGTCAGATGCGTCCGCCATAATGTTGCAGTCACGATAAAAATCGCAGATCGCCGCCATTACTAGTAAAAAAAAAAAATATTAACAAAAATGCTATAAAACTATCCCCTCTTTTGTAGACGCTATAACTTTTGCGCAAATCAATCAATAAACGCTTATTGCGATATTTTTTTTTACCAAAAATATGTAGAAGAATACATATCGGCCTAAACTGAGGAAAAAATGAAATTTTGATATCTTTTTTGGGGATATTTATTATAGCAAAAAGTAAAAAATATTGCATTTTTTTCAAAATTATCGCTCTATTTTTGTTTATTATGCAAAAAATAAAAACCGCAGAGGTGATCAAATACCACCAAAAGAAAGCTCTATTTGTGGAAAAAAAAGGACTTCAATTTTGTTTGGGAGCCACGTCGCACGAATGCGCAATTGTCAGTTAACAAAATGGTCCGGGGCTTAAGTGGTTAATCTTCATTAACCACTTAAGCCCCGGACCATTTTGTTGCTAAATGACCGGGCCACTTTTTGCGATTCGGCACTACGTCGCTTTAACTGACAATTGCAACATGACGCTTTAACTGACAATTGGTACAACATTTAGCAACATATTACTACACTTAGCGGCGCCTCTCTTTTCTTTTATGCTCTGTAGCTCCCGCTGGATTTTGCTTCTAATCCCCTTGTGGAGGCTGCCATTTGTAGATGGACGTTTTATGGTTACACAACTTGGTCACATTGCTATAATCTTTTTATATGGACTATAAACTGAAGGACCTATGAGTAAATGGTTGTGGAACGAATCATCTGAGTTTCCATTATTTCTTATGGGGAATTTCGCTTTGATATACAAGTGTTTTGGATTACAAGCATGTTTCTGGAACTAATTATGCTCACAATCCAAGGTTTTACTGTAGATGAAAGATTTAGAAACATAGCAAGACAGCACAGAATCAATAGAGGCCTTTCATAGATACTGCATGGGCGAGAGATCTCTTAACTGGGTTCCTGGAGACCCTTGGCAGCCCAGCAGAAGTTAAACTGTACCCCCTTTATACAAACCAGCACTATTATGTGGCCAACTTTGTCATGGACTTATCAAATCAAATCTGGATTTAACTTTTCTTAAAGGGTCACTAAAGGAATTTTTTTTTTTAGCTAAATAGCTTCCTTTACCTTACTGCAGTACTGGTTTCATGTCCTTATTGTTCGTTTTTGCTTTGAAGTAGCTGTAATTCTGCTGTGATCTCCACACTTCCTGGTTGCCTGTTTCCTTATAACCATGGTACTGGGAGATTTTCACGGTGGTCTAAGCTGTCATTACTGTGTGTCTAAAACTCCTCAGAACCAATCAGATTCATTTTAAAAACAAAACACTGCCCTGGATTTGTTTGTTTTTGCTCTGTGAGTCTTCCCGACTCACCTCTCACCCGGAACTTCATGTATGTACCTTTAAACCCGAAAGTTAAACTAGAGGCACATTATATGATAGATTAAATTCAATTTTTAATCATTTTTAAAAGGAATCAGTTAACTTTTATGTCTCTATACCCAATAAACAGTCATTTCAGCAAAAAAGATTTTTCCTTTAGTGACCCTTTAACTTCATCTGTTTCTTAAAGTGGTTGTAAACCCACTATTTGGACTTTTACCTACAGGTAAGCCTACAACATGGCTTACCTGTAGGTAAGGATAATATCTCCTAAACCTGCACGGTTTAGGAGATATTACCCCCGCAATGCGGGCGGCGCATGCGCAGGGGGGAATCCACGGCTGAAGGACCGGCATCGCCGGACCCTGCCGATTTTAAATCTCCCGCGCGCACGCGCGGGAGTGACGTCATCGCCGCTCCAGCCAATCACAGCGCTGGAGCGGCGATACCCGGAAGACACGCCGGAGCAAGATGACATCCTGCTCGGCGTGGACCAGGTAAGGGGTACACACCTCGTTCCGAGGTAAGTATTTCATAATAGGCTAGTATGCGGTGCATACTAGCCTATTATGCCTTTTGCATTGCAGGTTTGGGGGAAAAAAAAAAAAGTTTATGCGGTTTACAACCGCTTTAACTTCTTCTGTTGATGAAGTACTGGTATATCTTTGCACACATTTGTTAACTTTAACTTCCTTTCATAGTTGCTGTAACCGAAAAAGTGTAAACAGAAGGGGAAGTTGTGGTATGAATTAGCACTGTAGAACCTTAATAAGAAACTAAAACATATGCTTGTGCTTAGCAGACTGTAGCATAGGATCTTATAAATAAACTATGCTTCATCAGTTCAGTGTTGGGTTATCTGACATGTAATTTTTTTTAGGGTTGATTGGTCATTTTTACAGTTCACTGTAAATTATGGTTATATACAATTTGTGTGTGTATGTATATATATATGCAAAAAAGGGAAGAGATCACGCTAAATGAATGATGCATAAACATAAATAGTGACATAAAGTTCAAATGAATAATCAGTCCCGCCACAAAGGCAAGTAAATTCAAATCTCCCAAGTGATGAACTCAATCCACAAGGAAAAGTGCTGGACAGAAAGATCCTCCACCAACGAAATAAAAGCCTCTTACCAAATATAATTGATCTCCAGATTAAAAGAGATCAAACAGCGCATAAGAGACATGGATGGATAATATCCCATAGACAGCAACAGACAGCAACAGCGATGAAATCCTGGTAACTGTGTCTTTACAGATGCATCTCTCGATAGGTCATCCAGGGGTATAAGAAACAGAGAGACCTCACATAGCGTAATACCGTCTTAGTTTAATATTAAATAAAAGTGAAAATGCACTTACATAGCATAGTAGATAAATATGTAAAAATATGAGCCGGCCCGCTCGATACACAGCCTGTATCAGGTAGACAATACGCGGTGACGCGTGAAAACGAGCTCACTTCTGCATAAAAACCAATCAGCTTCTAACCCCAGCTTGTTCAATTAAGCTTTGGTAATAAATCCTGGAAGCTCATTGGTTTTTATGCAGAAGTGCGCCTGATTTTGTGCTTTCCAGCTTTAGTAAATAAAAGCCATTGTGTACTTAACCCCCCTGGCGGTATTCCCGAGTCTGGCTCGGGGTAAGATTTTTTTACCAAAAGCGGTATCCCCGAGCCAGACTCGGACTCGCCTCGCTGCAGCCACAGACAAAGTTACTTACCTTGTCCCTGGATCCAGCGATGCCACCGCGCTGTGTGAGCGAGCGGGACCTCGCTCGATTCACACTGTGTCCTCCTGTGCCGCCGATCTCCGTTCCCTGCGACGTTACGATGCACGGGGGCGGAGAACGGCGCCAAATTCAAAAAGGTAAACAAACACAATACACACAGTATACTGTAATCTTATAGATTACAGTACTGTATGTAAAAAATACACACCCCTTGTCCCTAGTAGTCTGCCCAGTGCCCTACATGTACTTTTATATAATAAAAACTGTTCTTTCTGCCTGCAAACTGTAGATCAGGGGTGGGCAATTATTTTTTCGATGGGGCCACATGAGAAACTAAAAATATTTTGGAGGGCCGGGCCAAAAGGCTAAACTCAATACTGCATAAAATCAATTGTATTTCTTTATAAAAAGCAGTAAATATCATTGTTGGAAAACTGGGAGACAGACGCTGGGGACATGACACAGGAGGGGGACAGAGGCTGGGGACATGACACAAGAGGGAGACAGACGCTGGGGACATGACACAGGAGGGGGACAGACGCTGGGGACATGACACAGGAGGGGGACAGACGCTGGGGACATGACACAGGAGGGGGACAGAGGCTGGGGACATGACACAGGAGGGGGACAGACGCTGGGGACATGACACAGGAGGGGGACAGAGGCTGGGGACATGACACAGGAGGGGGACAGAGGCTGGGGACATGACACAGGAGGGGGACAGAGGCTGGGGACATGACACAGGAGGGGGACAGAGGCTGGGGACTTGACACAGGAGGGGGACAGACGCTGGGGACATGACACAGGAGGGGGACAGAGGCTGGGGACATGACACAGGAGGGGGACAGAGGCTGGGGACATGACACAGGAGGGGGACAGAGGCTGGGGACATGACACAGGATAGGGACAGACGCTGGGGACATGACACAGGAGGGGGACAGACGCTGGGGACATGACACAGGAGGGGGACAGACGCTGGGGACATGACACAGGAGGGGGACAGACGCTGGGGACATGACACAGGAGGGAGACAGACGCTGGGGACATGACACAGGAGGGGGACAGACGCTGGGGACATGACACAGGAGAGGGACAGACGCTGGGGACATGACACAGGAGGGGGACAGACGCTAGGGAAATGACACAGGAGGGGGACAGACGCTGGGGACATGACACAGGAGGGGGACAGACGCTGGGGACATGACACAGGAGGGGGACAGAGGCTGGGGACAGGCAGCCACTGTTTAATCAATAACAATTGATTAAACAGTGGCTGCATGTGATGGCACAGTGGTTGCGTTTGATGGGCACAGTGGCGACAATTGATGGTACAGTGGCTGCGTGTGATGGGCACAGTGGCAACAATTGATGGCACAGTGACTGCGTGTGTTGGCACAGTGGCTGCATGTGATGGCACAGTGGCTGCGTTTGATGGGCAGAGTGGCTGCGTGTTATTGGCACAGTGGCTGCATGTGATTGGCACAGTGGCTGCGTTTGATGGGCACAGTGGCTGCATGTGATTGGCACAGTGGCTGCGTGTGATTGGCACAGTGGCTGCGTGTGATTGGCACAGTGGCTGCGTGTGATTGGCACAGTGGCTGCATGTGATTGGCACAGTGGCTGCATGTGATTGGCACAGTGGCTGTGTTTGGGAACAGTGGCAACAATTGATTGCACAGTGGCTGCGTGTGATTGGCACAGTGGCTGCGTTTGATGGGCACAGTGGCTGCGTGTGATTGGCACAGTGGCTGCGTGTGATTGGCACAGTGGCTGCGTTTGATGGGCAGAGTGGCTGCGTGTTATTGGCACAGTGGCTGCGTGTGATTGGCACAGTGGCTGCGTGTGATGGGCACAGTGGCTGCGTTTGATGGGCACAGTGGCTGCCTGTGATTGGCACAGTGGCTGCGCGTGATTGGCACAGTGGCTGCGTGTGATTGGCACAGTGGCTGCGTGTGATTGGCACAGTGGCTGTGTTTGGGAACAGTGGCAACAATTGATTGCACAGTGGCTGCGTGTGATTGGCACAGTGGCTGCGTTTGATGGGAACAGTGGCTGCGTGTGATTGGCACAGTGGCTGCGTGTGATTGGCACAGTGGCTACGTGTGATTGGCACAGTGGCTGCGTGTGATTGGCACAGTGGCGACAATTTATGGTGGCGAAGTGGCTGCGTGTGTTGGCACAAGTGGCTGCGTGTGTTGGCACAAGTGGCTGCATGTGTTGGCACAAGTGGCTGCGTGTGATGGGCACAGTGACCCCTCCCGGCCCTGCCTACTGTTATCACTGCGGCGGGGAACATAACAGACAGCGTTCGTTTGAACAGCTGTTTTCCCCGCTGCGCATAGACACTCCCCCTTGGACGGATCTGTCCAATCGCGAGCAAGGGGGATTGTCTATGTGACTCCCCCTTGCTCGCGATTGGACAGATCCGTCCAAGGGGAAGTGTCTATGCCATAGACACTCCCCCTTGGACGGATCTGTCCAATCGCGAGCAAGGGGGAGTGTCTATGTGACTCCCCCTTGCTCGCGATTGGACAGATCCGTTCAAGGGGGAGTGTCTATGCGCGGCGGGGAAAACAGCTGTTCAGACGAACGCTGTCTGTAATATTCCCCGCCGCGGTGATTAACGTGGCAGCGGCGGCGGGGGTGGGCCGGATTAAAAGGTCCGCCGGGCCGTAGTTTGCCCAGGTCTGCTGTAGATTGTCCATAGCAACCAAAAGTGTCCCTTTATGTCAAAAGTGATTTTAGAGCAGCTAGAAAACAGCGATAATAAATTATAATCACTTGCAGAATTGTGCGATAGCGATTTGTGGGGAAATTCGTCATAAAAAAATAAAAGTAATGACAGCGACAATTCTGCAACTGAGCAAATTTCAGTGATTTTGAGTTGATTACATTATTGAATAATTTTTATTATAATTATATTATTACTTGTTATAATTATTTATAATTATTTATTATATTATCATTTACAATTTTGTTTTTAAAAAAATGTCATACCCGGGATGCCTACTAGACTCTTGTTTGGTCAGATTTAAGTGAGTTATTCCTATATAAATTACAGGCCTACAGTATAAAACGCCAAATTTCCTTGCAAATAATGGTACCGCTTTCAGCACCTTTTTTCTGAAATAATCATACCGCCAGGGAGGTTAAAAGTGGGGTATGCCTGTGTGTGTGTGTATATATATATATATATATATATATATATATATATATATATATTGGCTAAAATAAGTATTGAACACGTCACCGTTTTTCTAGGTAAATATATCCTCTCTAAAGGTGCTATTTACATGACATTTTAACACGTCGGTAACAACTAATGCAATCCATACATACAAAGAAACCAAAACAAGTAAGTTCAGAAATTAAGTTATGTGCAATAAAATGGAATGACGCAGGGAAAAAGTAGTACAATAAATTCACAAATGTTGTTGCAACAAAGTGTACAGTGCAATAATGTAGCAGAAATAATATACGATGTTCCAAAAAACTGTCCCGTGCTTCAAAAAAACAAATGCAAATCTTCATATATCACAAAAATCTTCACCAGTGAAACCTCCACCAGTCATTCAAAGACAGTTTGAATATCGACCGATTCAGCAGGGACTGGCTGAGATTTGAACCATGTAGGGGTAGGCTGATTGTACTCAAGTTGTTCGATTAATTAACTTGGGTACAACCAGCCTGTTGGATTTATCATGTGATTATTATCAGCGGCTATAGCCGTTAGCAATATCATTGTGTTAATTTAACTCCTTGTGGTTTGACACATTACTACCTCAGGTACGCACCCACATCGTGATAGACTGCCATCCACCTGTGGCAGCACATCACTATTGGCATTATCAACGGGTAATCTGTCAAGGCCCCCATCCATTTCAAGGGTGTGCAACAGCAAAGGAAATCCATTCCATTGGGTTTACCTTCTATTTGACTACCCAACACCTGTTTGTTAACAGGCATACTGATCACCATCCGGTGATCTAGCTATTATTGCAGCGCCACCATCCCACCACTTTATATCAATATCATTGTGTGTTCTTCCGGATGGCTCCCTCTGCCCCCCTATCGAAGGAACACAGTACCTCTGCGGGAGGGATTGAGTCGTTTTCTTTCCTGGAACCATGGGTTGAAAATCACCCCATCTATGGCCAGCGTAAATGACTCACCAGAACTGTTGACCCTTTAGTCAGTGGGTCATCTCTCGCTCAATCAATTAGCCCCAGTGGATTCTCCTCCAAGAGAATTCTCAGAAAATTCTCAGAAAATGTGGGTGGAAAACAAGAAAAACAATTCTCCTCGCATAACACAGATTTTATTAAGACCGCATTAAAAACAAAGTAGCACACTCACATGGATTAAGTGTCATTCTCGACACTATAGGCTAACTGCAATGTGTGGCGGCTCCACCTGCACACACTGGCTGCAAGCACACATGGACCAACACGTTGCCAACAAACAAGCACCGTCCTATTTGAATAATGGTAATAGGGTGACATGATTTATGGTTTTGATTTTAGATTTAGCGAGAGAATTGTTGAAGCTAGCGCTGTTGCATATTCCCATTTATCAATTTATTATTTATGTAAATTATGGCATGACTAGTTTCTAGATTGAATACATTGTCAGTAGATAAAAACTCCACTGAATAATATGGAGTAAACAGCATTAAATTGGTTGCATGTAATATGGTATTCACTTAAATATTGTATGCGATCTTAACCCCAAGAGGACTGTTTCGTACCTAGGTTGGAATTGACTTTACAGCATCAAATGGAAATCCACGGGATGCCTCATCTCTACATCACATTAATCCTATGGGAACCAATGAATATCTCTCTGCACTTTGGTCAGTGGGACAGATCATCCAAGACTATGATTCGTGAGTAAAGTGATTTTAATCTCTGCATACAATGAGAACACCTTTTCTGCAAAGTCATGCCTTTAAATGTGGTAGGAGAAGTCTGCACCTTAGTCAGAAAAAGCTTGTATTTCTCCATAAAGTGAACCCATGGGCAAGCAAGTATTATTTTTAACAGTAAATGAGCAATAAAACAGGGACCCCTGGTCATTATCTCTGTAGCTTTAGGCGCTGTGGAGCAACACATCTTCAAAATTCACATGAAAAGCAGCAACGTTTTACATTTGGTGTCTAAACAGTTATATCCCTCTCTGATCTTGTTTTTTCTGATTAGGCTGCACAAAGAATAGGACCACATCCTTCCATCTACACAAGCGAGGTGTATGGAGGATTTTCCCCACCACCACATTTTATTCTGACAACGGGGCTATTCACTGTTAGGCCCCGTACACACGTCCGAGAAACTCGACGAGCAAAACACATCGTTTTGCTCGTCGAGTTCCTTGTGAAGCCGCCGAGGATCTTGGCGAGCCAAGTTTCCTCATTGACTAACGAGGAAATAGAGAACATGTTCTCTATTTGGCCTGACGAGATCCTCGTCGGCTTCCTCGGCCAAAAGTGTACACACGACCGGGTTTCTCCGCAGAATACGGCTCCGATCGAGTTTCTGGCTGAATTCTGCAGAGAAACTCGGTCGTGTGTACGGGTTCCAAAGAATACACTAATCAGCGAATGCAGTTGCTGATCAACAAAAGTTTTCCACGGTTGAACAGAGACAGCCACACATAGAACCCTGCTGAACCCGACCAAAATAAGATCTGTATATGGCTAGCTTAAGTCATTGCTGGAAAGGGGGAGCAGAAGGAGCAGAACTGTTTAGTTAAAAATTGCTTTAGTCTTTGCAATTCCCCCCCCCCCATTAAATGTCCCCCCCACCCATCAGCGCTCCCCGCCATCAGTGTCCCCTCATCAGAGCATTCTGCCATCAGTGTCCCCTGCATTACAGCCCCCTATCAGTGTCCCCCTCATTACATCTCACCATTCATTGCTTCTTCCCTATTAGAGTCTGCCTCATTACAGCCATCAGTGTCACTTCATCAGAGCCTCCTGCCATCAGCGTCCCCTCAGTACAGCTCCCACATCAGTGTCCCCCTCATTGCAGATCCCCATCTGTGTCCCCCTCATTGCAGATCCCCATCAGTGTCCCCCTCATTGCAAGAGACCTTCTGTAATCTACTTAGCTCTACTTTAAGAAAAAAACAATCTACTGCAGAGGTAAGAGCAAAGCTTGGTGTACAATTATGCTGCGTACACACGACCGTTTTTCATGACGAGAAAAATGCCCGAATTTTTTTTAGTACCTGCTCTATTTTTTCTCGTAGTTTTTCACGTCGTGAAAAACAGTTGTGTGTATGCTTTCACGAGGGGGGAAAACGCGCATGCTCAGAAGCAAGTTATGAGACGGGAGCACTCGTTCTGGTAAAACTATAGCTATAGCCATCTTTCCTTGGCTTCATTATGCACATTAATACAAATTTTTACCTGGGGTGCCCAAACTTTCGATCCCCACTGTATAAGTTTTTCTTTTTTGAGGGGGGGGGTTACTAATGCCACGTGCACGCGATCGGTTTGTCTGATGAAAACGGTCTGATGGACCATTTTCATCAGACAAACCGATCGTGTGTGGGCCCCATCGGTTTTTTTATCCATCGGTAAAAAAAATAGGAACTTGTTTTAAAATTATCTGATGGTTAAAAAAACGATAGAAAAAAACGATCGTCTGTGGGCACGTCCATCGGTTAAAAATCCACGCATGCTCAGAATCAAGTCGACGCATGCTTGAAAGCATTTAACTTAATTTCTCTCAGCACGTCGTTGTGTTTTACGTCACCGCGTTCTGACACGATCGTTTTTTTAACCGATGGTGTGTAGGCACGACTGATGAAAGTCAGCTTCATCGGATATCTGATGAAAAAATTCATCAGTCCGTTTTCATCGGATGAACCGATCGTGTGTACAGGGCATAACTCTTTAAAGGTCCTTTTTAAGTTTTTTTTCCAGTAATGAAAACGCCTTGCGTAAGAGACAGTTCCCTAAAGCCTCTTTGTCTGACAAAGACAACAAGGGATTCTCGAAAATGCACATAAAGTTTTCGTTCACGCTTTTTTTTCGAATTTAATTTAATTTCACATACTAAATAGCCTATTATAGCAACATTTTATTGGCATTCTCATCTTCTCCCATTTTATCTTCCCGTTATGATGATGACATATCTTCACATGCCTCCTAATGACAGGGATTAATGCGTGACGATGTATTGATCCCTATAGTGGGTCAACCAGAGCAATCCATCTTAGATTGGGTTACATTGTCTGTGGGGAGTTAGGTTACTGCTAATAGCTAATATTTTGTCCTGACTGGCATTATTTAAATGGATGAGTCCAACTGAAAATACGTAATTGTTGTCTTGTTTCTATGGTGGACCAAAATCTAAGCACAGCCATACTAAATATTATTATACGGAGACATCTTAAAGTGGAGTTCCACCCATAAATATAACATTACATCAGTAGTTTTAAAAAAATGTCATTAGTCCTTTACGAATTTTTTTTTTTTTTTTTAGATGCCTTCAAAGTGTTGTTGCTAGGCAGAATAGTTAATCTTTCCTCTTCCTGCACCTAGGTGCTTAAGCTTCCTAACCTACACCGCACAGACTCCTGGGAATGTAGTGGGTGTAACTTTCCAGGAGTCTGTGCACTCCCCAGTCTCAAAGAATCATGTGACTTGGACAGGACAGGTGCTGAAACCTGATCTGATACTGCTTGTGCAGCACTGAGCATGTTCGAGATCTGCAAGGCTGAAATCCAGGAAGTCATACAGTCTGGCTTCATGATGCCCATACTTAAGATGGCCCCAGTCAATTTCTATTTTATAAAGTGTCTAAATGCTGTAACAACCTAACAAAACGGACCTTAGTTTACAAGCCAACTTTACTAGAATACATTAAGCTTGTGTATTACAGGGGTATTTATATTTAAAAAGTGAAATTGTGGCCGGAAATCCGTCTTAAAAAAAGTTTTTTTTATGAGCTTTCTTTAATGTTATTTTCTTTTTTTTTTTTCGAAAGAAATAATTAATGACAATAACAAATGTTTATTAGGACATCAAAAAAACAGGTTCATGATGCGATATCTCCTAAACGTGCACCATTTAGGAGATATGTTGGTGTCGTCACCTGCGCATGCGCTCTGAAGGAACGACACACCCATGCCGTTCCCTCAGAGACCTGTGCCAGAAACAGTGACTCCCGCACGTATGCAGGGGAGTGACATCATTGAGGCCATTCAAGCGACCGTAGCCGCAGGCCTCGTACACAGGACCGTTTTCCTTTGGCAAAATCCATCAAGGAAAATGCTGGCAGAGCATTTTTGACGAGAAAAACGGTCATGTGTATGTTTTTCGTTGAGAAAACTGTCGTGGATCTCGACGAGAAAAAAAAAGAGAACATGCTCTCTTTTTTCTCATAGGGAGTCTCAATTTTCTCGTTGTGGTTCTCGTCGGGCTGGTTTACGACGAGAAACACGTTTGTGTGTATGCTTAGAAACCTGCGCATGCTCAGAATAAAGTATGAGACGGAGCGCACCTTCGGTAAAAGTAGGGTTTGTAATGGAGATAGCACATTTGTCACGCTGTAACAGACTGAAAAGCGCAAATCGTCTCTCACCAAACTTTTACTTAACACGCAGTAACATGAGATTAGTAAAAGCAGTCCCAAGGGTTGTGCCAGTGGAATCAAACTTCCCCTTTATAGTGCCGTCATACATGTTGTACGTCACCGCGTTTGAGAACGACGAGATTTTGTCTTGACAGTGTGTACGCAAAGAAAGCCTGACAAGCAACTCGATGAGGAAAACAACGTTTCTTTTACGACGAGATTCTCGGTCCTCGGTCTCGGATAAGAGGGCATCCGTGATAGGCGGAACACTAAACACAGTGTCTCCTGGGAAGCTGAGTGTTCCGCCTATCACGGAACAGCAGAAAGAGGAGGCGCGGCTTTTGAAAAATGGACGGCCGCGGTCTGCATATTAGGTTACCGGCGTATAAGACGACCCCCGACTTTGCTATAATAAATATCCCCCAAAAATATATAAAAAAACAATATTTTTCCTCAGTTTAGGCAGATACGTATTCGTCTACATATTCTTCATAAAAAAAAAATCACAATAAGCGTTTATTGATTGGTTTGCGCAAACGTTTTAGCGTTTACAAAATAGGGGATAGTTTTATGGCATTTTTCTTAATATTTTTTTTTTACTAGTAATGGCGGCGATCAGCGATTTTTATCGGTAATGCGACATTATGGCGGACACTTCGGACACTTTTGACACATTTTTGGGACCAATAGCATTTTTATAGCGATCAGTGCTATAAAAATGCATTGATTACTATAAAAATGCCACTGGCAGAGAAGGGGTTAACACTAGGGGGCGAAGAAGGAGTAAAGTATGTTCCCTGGGTGTGTTCTAAATCACGGGGGGGGGTGGAC
This sequence comes from Rana temporaria, assembly GCF_905171775.1. Lineage (NCBI taxonomy): Eukaryota > Metazoa > Chordata > Amphibia > Anura > Ranidae > Rana > Rana temporaria. The sequence goes on along the minus strand of NC_053499.1, from coordinate 131,229,903 downwards.
TCACTAGGAGAAATGACAGATCGCTGTTCATACATTGCATGAACAGACATTCAGGCATTTCTCCCCCTGACAGGACTGGGAGCTGTGTGTTTACACACACAGCTCCCGGTTCTCGCTGTAACGAGCGATCGCTGGTGCCCGGCTGGCTGCTCGGCGAGATGACGTATAGCTACGTGATCTCGCCCAGCAGAGCCGACCTGCTGCCGTATAACTGCGGTGGCTGGTCGGCAAGCTGTAAGCTGCTTACTGGGCACATATTTTTTTTTCTTTATATTTTTCTCTCAGTTTAGGCTGATTCGTATTCTTTTACATATTTTTGGTAAAAAAAAAAAATCGCAATAAGTGTTTAGTGATTGGTTTGCACAAAAGTTATAGCGGCTACAAAATAGGGGATAGAATTCTGACATTTTTTTTATTCTTTTTTTTTACTAGTAATGGTGGTTATCTGCGATTTTTGTCAGGACTGCGATATTATGGCGGACACATTGGACACTTATGACACATTTTTGGGACCTTTCATATTTATACAGTGAACAGTGCTATAAATATGCACTGATTACTGTATAAATGTGACTGGTAGGAAAGGGGTTAACACTAGGGGGCGAGGAAGGGGTTAAATGTGTTCCCTAGGAGTGATTCTTACTGTGGGGGGAGGGGACTGACTGGGGGAGGTGACCGATCTGTGTCCCTATGTACAAGGGACACAGCATCGGTCTCCTCTCCCTGACAGGACGTAGATCTCTGTGTTTACACACAGAGATCCACGTCCTTGGCTCTGTAACTGCCGATCGAGGGTACCTGGCGGACATCACGTCCGCCAGGCACGTGCATCGGCAACTCAGTGACGCGTCGCGCGCCCCCCAATGGCCGGAGGAGCCGAGGCCATAAAAAGACGGCCTCCCGGCATTGTAGAGCCACCTTGTGGCCGTCTTTTTACAATGGCTCTGGGTCTGAAGAAGTTAAGCAAGCAAGATGTGTACTTTACACAGTGTGTCCAGCTATGTGCAGAAGCATTCACTAAACAGTCACATGACATGGGAATCATATTTCCAAATATACTGCTGCGCTGTTCACGGTCTAATGCCAATTTCCTTATCAGAATAGTCATAGAAATATTACGTAGTCGGCTGATAAGATAGATCTTGGTAAATAAAAAGTGCTTATTACATTTTACTGTATGAAAGCCAAGATAAAGGCAGGTAGGTATTTTTTTGTGTGGTTGTTATAAGATTAAGATGCAGTATTACGGTATGTAACAGATTTTAATTGCTTCTATTCTGCTCATATTTGTAATACGATGTAGTGATTTGTGTATTTCTCTATAATGTTTATATATTATAAAGGGAATTCTATACCTGCATGCAGGGAAGGATAATGACTTTGGTGTGGGCAGAGAGCACAATCAGGGTTAGATCTTTGACATTTCAAAATTTCATATTTTATACTGTGAAACAGTGAAAGAAACTGGGAGTCAGACATGCTTTTATACAAAGTAAAACTGGAGGCTGAGACTTTTTTACATAGATATAATCATTTTAAATACATTGCATTAACTGGTAAACGTTTATTTTAAAGGAGTACAGCCAAAGCTCGTTTGGCTGTACTCCTCACAGGAGTGAAGTTCATTTGCACCCTGAGGAATGTGGAAGAGGGGGAGACATTTTTGATGCGTGTCATGTGTTATGTCAATAGTCTCTTTCTTTAGGCGTTTCGTTCCCAATATACAAGACTTGTACACACGACCGAGTTTCTCGGCAAAAACCAGCAAGAAACTTGCTGGGATTTTCTTTTGCTGAGGAAACCGGTCGTGTGTACATTTTTCGACAAGGAAACTGTCGAGGATCCCGTCGAGCCAAAAAGAGAGCATGTCTTCTTTTTCCTCGATGGGAAAGGAGAAACTTGCCTTGTCGAGTTCCTCGACAGCCTGAGGCCCCGTACACACGACCGAGGCCAAACACATCGAGTTCCTCGTCGAGTTCAGTGTGGAAGCCACCGAGGAGCTCGGCGGGCCGACTTTCCTCATTGAACAACGAGGAAATAGAGAACATGTTCTCTTTTCGGCACGACGAGTTCCTCGACGGGTTCCACGCTGAAAAGTGTACACACAACCGAGTTTCTCGCCAGAATCCAGCTCCGACCGAGTTTCTGGCTGAATTCTGCCCAGAAACTCGGTCGTGTGTACGGGGCCTTACAAGGAACTCGACGAGGAAAACGATGTGTTTCGCCCGTCGAGTTCCTCGGTCGTGTGTACGAGGCTTGAGGCTTCCTTCAAAAATACGAACTTTATTCTTCAAGATAGACAAGCAATAAGACAATGCTTACATATTGGCAGCTGGTAACACATGGCAAGATGGTAATTCATAAGGTTTCAGAAGGAGGATCTATGCTGGGTTTCCATAGTGAAAGCTTCCTGCTGGGTGGGCTTCCTACCCCCATCTCCCTGCAGGGTCGGGTGACCCCCGAGGTCCTAACTAGCTACCCAAACCACATGGATTCTTATACTGTTCTAAAAGCCAAGCTAAGCATAATTACATTTAGAATAGCTCCAAGAAAGGTGATGCTACTGTCATAAACATAACACCCACTTGTGTATATTAAGTAACATTACTCCACCCATTGTCTTGACATAGAACTTCAAGAATAGATGTAACCTACACGGCAAATTACCTTTTTTCTTCTCCTCAGCAACCTTCAAAATTTAACATGTTTCAATAGAGATGTCAGAAACTTTTATCACATAAAATAGTAATAAATTCTAAATCTAACACACCCTTGTGACCCGTTTTCAGCAGACATTGGGTTGAAGTCTGCTGTCTGCTGACGTCACAGAGCATGTCCAGACTCGGGCAAGATCGGGACACTGGGGTCGGGATCCGCCCATATGCCCAGACCGGCACCTGGCTCAGCCTCTCAGCGAGCCTATGAGGGCCTGAGCCAGCCACTCCCGCCCCTACACAGCGCTCCAATGAGTGAGGAGGGTAAGAGCATAGAGCGGCGATTGACAGTCACTGGCTTGGGGAGCTGTGAAACCGAGCAGTCTGCGATGTTATATCGCTCGGTTCTCAGTGTTTGAACCGGCAGGGGATAGATGTAGAATCAGACTGATGCTTTATCAACCTAGGTAAATATAAATCGTCTCCCCCGCTAGCTGTCACAAATCTGTAAATGGAAAACTATTAGTCCTGACAGCCGTAGCGGCTGTTGCCTTGTAGTTCTCAATGAACTGCCACAGCGCTGTGAAGCTCTGTGGTAGTTCATTGAGTTCTTTTTTGCTTTTTTTTTTTTTTTACAACAGACTTGTCATACATACCTGCGCTGTATAATGATTTTGAACAGAGCAGCCCTGATTCTCCTCTTCTGGAGTCCCCCCCCCCCCGTCTCTTCTGGCTCCTTCTGCCTTCAGAGTATATAGTATATAGTATAGTATAGCGTGCCCCTATAGTAAGGTTAAAAAACCTTTTGCCTTTAGAATCACTCACTTCCTTCTCCTGCCAAGGACTACATTTCCCATGAGTCATTGCTCCTCAGACATTCACATGTTCTCAGGCACTTATTGACATTTATGATAGGCGCACTGAGCGCTGCACTGTAAACAATGTAAACAATGATGCATTTTGTATGCAGGTCAAATAATCATCTGACCACCTAATTGATTATAACATAGTTGACAACTATTTTCATGATTAATTATAATCGGTTAGTTGTTTCAGCCCCAGATTTGATTGACTCCAAAGAAAATTCAGGATCGATCTATCGATCTATATGTAAGGGTGCAAACAATTGAATATGTACAGTTGTGTTCAAAATTATTCAACCCCCCAATGCTGTAAAGGGTTTTAGGGAATTTAGTGTATATTTGTAATTGTATTCAGAATGAAATCCTACAAGGACTTCTTAAAGAACCATATGCAACTAAAATGACATCAATTGGTTTTGTAATACAGTAGTAAATGTTTATTTTGTGAATTCTTCATTTACACAATTATTCAACCCCTTAAAGACTACCACTCTGAAGAACAGAGGTTCATTGAAGTGTTTTCAATCCGGTATTGAAAACACCTGTGGATGTCAGGGAGCAGCAATAAAGCCTAATAAGCACCAATCAGGCAGCTTTAAAATGACTGTGATACTCAACTCCTTCTAGACATTTACTGGTGTGGTTACAAACATGGTGAAGTCAAGAGAATGGTCCAGGAAGACAAGAGAAGAGGTGATTACTCTTCACAGGAAGGGCAATGGCTATAAGAAGATTGCAAAGATGTTAAACATACCAAGAGACACCATAGGAAGCATCATTCGCAAATTCAAGGCAAAGGGCACTGTTGAAACGCTACCTGGTCGTGGCAGAAAGAAGATGCTGACTTCGACTGCTGTGCGCTACCTGAAGCGTAGAGTGGAGAAAAGTCCCCGTGTGACTGCTGAGGAACTGAGAAAAGATTTGTCAGATGTGGGTACTGAAGTTTCTGCTCAGACAATACGGCGCACACTGCGTAATGAAGGCCTCCATGCCAGAACTCCCAGACGCACCCCCTTGCTGTCTCCAAAGAATAAGAAGAGTCGACTGCGGTATGCCAAAAGTCATGTGGACAAACCACAGAAGTTTTGGGATTGTGTTCTGTGGACTGATGAAACAAAATTAGGCCCATGGATCAATGCTATGTTTGGAGGAGGAAGAACAAGGCCTATGATGAAAAGAACACCTTGCCTACTGTGAAGCATGGCGGGAAGTCAATCATGCTTTGGGGCTGTTTTGCTTCTGCAGGTACAGGGAAGCTTCAGCGTGTGCAAGGTACCATGAATTCTCTTCAGTACCAGGAGATATTGGATAACAATGTGATGCAGTCCGTCACAAACCTGAGGCTTGGGAGACGTTGGACCTTTCAACAGGACAATGATCCCAAGCATACCTCCAAGTCCACTAGAGCATGGTTGCAGATTAAAGGCTGGAACATTTTGGAGTGGCCATCGCAGTCACCAGACTTAAATCCGATTGAGAACCTCTGGTGGGACTTAAAGAAAGCAGTTGCAGTGCGCAAGCCTAAGAATGTGACTGAACTGGAGGCTTTTGCCCATGACGAATGGGCGAAGATACCCGTAGATCGCTGCAAGACACTTGTGTCAAGCTATGCTTCACGTTTAAAAGCTGTTATAACTGTAAAAGGATGTTGTACTAAGTACTAAGATTGAATGTCACTTGGGGGTTGAATAAAACTGATAATGATGTGAGCACAGAAAATACATTTGTGGTTATTTCATTATAAATGTTAGGTTATATTTGTCTGACCTACACGTGCCTCTTTGATTTAATTGTAAGCAGGATGACTGAATGATCAAAATCAGTGTCAAACTGGGCAAAACAATCAATTTCAGTGGGGGTTGAATAATTTTGAATACAACTGTATAACTTCTCTTCCAATCAATTTAGACTTGATCTGAGATCAGATTCAATCAAATGGAGTTTGTCTGCCAAGGCAGAAATATATCGATCGGCAGCACTGAGATGCTTTGGTCATGAATTTGATCGTATTTTGATTGTTCAGATTACTAGATTGCATGGTGAAAACAGGGATATGATTTAAGGTTGTCAACATAGATCGATTATTCCTATCTGGAGAGATCGATTGGAAAGTAAATCAATCATGTATCAAAGCGTCTATTTGGTCACCATCAGTCTGCTGATTCCGAACCGTTAGCGTTTTTAAATGATAAGCTTACAGTTTTCCGAAGTCTCTGCTTTGCCATCTGGTGGTCATGCTTGGTAATACAAGTTTAGCAACAAAAATAGAAAAAGGAACCTTTTATTCAATGCAAAACTTTTGATTTACTTTGGGATTTCACCAAAAATAATTCTTTCCCTGGAATAAATGTCCCTACTTTATCACTGAAAACTGAATAGTACAATCAACTAAAACTTATGAATGTGATGCACATTAATTATGGTACCTTATTTAAACCCTAAAGCCCCATACACTGCTTTCAAAGCCATCGCAAAATAATCTGATCGCTAGTACACAGCTGTCGTCTAAAATTTTCAGAAGGAACAAACACGAAAAAAATTCTTGTGCGATACCAGATTGTACGATTTTCGTTTAACCCCCCGGCGGTATGATTATGTCAGATTTTTGATGCTAAAAGCGGTACATTGTTTCGCATGGAAATTTGGCATTTTACATTGTAGGCCTGTAATTCTTAGGAATAACTCACTTAAATCTGTCCAAACAAGAGTCTAGTAGACATCCCGGGTATGATAAAGTTTGAAACACAAAATCATAAATGATAATATCATAAATAACTATAAATAATTATGACAAAAATAATAATAATAAAATGTATTCATAATGTAATCAAATAAAAAACACGGAAATGTGCTGAGTTGCAGAATTGTCACTGTTGTCACTTTCAGTGTCTGATGACGAATTTCCCCCATGAATCACTATCGCTCAATTCTGCAAGTGATTCTAATTTATTATCACTGTTTTCTAGCTGCTCTAAAACCACTTTTGACCTAAAGGGACACTGTTTGGTTGCTATGGACATTCTCAAGTTTCCAGGCAGAAAGAACATTGGGCCTGATTCTCAAAAGAGATACGCAGACTTAACTGCTGTTCAGCCTGCGTATCCCTGTGCCTAACTTTGGAAACGATTCTCAAAAGGCTTTTTCCAAAGTTAGGCAGAAAATCTGACATGTGTAAGACACTTACACGGTCAGATCTTAGGATGCAGTACCGCATCCGCCACTGGGGGCATTTCTCATTGAAATTCAGCTTTGCGTATGCAAATGAGGACTTAAGCAGATTTTCAAAGCATTTCATCATTGTGATTTCTGCGTAAGTTTCGAATTTGCCTGCGCAAAACTAGGGCTGGTTTTATAATGTGGAAAGTTAGTCACACATTGTAAAGGCCCATTCAAGCGACGGCATTTGGTATGCATTCCCGAGGGAGAACTCCACGGCAATTTTTAAATTCAAAACCGGCATGGGTTCCCCCCCAGGAGCATACCAGGCCCTTAGGTCTGTTATGGGTTGTAAGGAGACCCCCCCACGCCGAAAAATCGACGTAGGGGGTCCCCCTACAATCCATACCAGACCCGTATCCAAAGCACGCTACCCGGCCGGTCAGGAAGGGAGTGGGGACGAGTGAGCGCCCCCCCCCTCCTGAGCCGTGCCAGGCTGCATGCCCTCAACATGGGGGGGTTGGGTGCTCTGGGGCAGGGGGGCGCACTGCGGGCCCCCCCACCCCAGAGCACCCTGTCCCCATGTTGATGAGGACAGGACCTCTTCCCGACAACCCTTGCCGTTGGTTGTCGGGGTCTGCGGGCGGGGGCTTATCGGAATCTGGGAGCCCCCTTTAATAAGGGGGCCCCCAGATACCGGCCCCCCACCCTAAGTGGAGGCAAAAAGTAAAAGTTATTAAACACACAACACAAGGGTTTTTAAAATAATTTATTATTCTGCTCCGGATGCCCCCCCTGTCTTCTTTATTAGCTCTATTACCAGGGGGGGCTTCTTCTTCCACTCTCCGGGGGTCTTCTTCCACTCTCCGGGGGGGGGGGTTTCTTCTTCCGCTCTCCGGGGGGCTTCTCCGCTCTCCGGGGGTCTTCTTCCATCTTCTTCCCTCTTCCGCTCTTGACTCGGCGAACCCCGGTTCTTCTGCAGATGTCCGGTGCCTTCTTCTTCAGCGCTGGCTGCCTGCTATGTTTGTGTGTTAGCTCAATTACGAGCAGGCAGCCGGCGCGGTCTTCTGTGACGTCAGGGTCTTCTCTTCTTCTCCCCTCTTCCGATGTTGCCTCGTCGCCTGTTGTCGCTGTAATGATGGAAGCGCGCCTTGCATCCCATTTATATAGGCATCACCGTCCCATCATGCTCCGGCAGGTACCCACGTGGTGGGTGCACGTGGGTAGGCACCCACCACGTGGGTACCTACCAGAGCATGATGGGACGGTGATGCCTATATAAAGACCTGCCGCCACAGTTCTACAGCGGCAGGTCGGCTCCCCTGCGCGCGAGCCCGTACAATAACGTCGGCTCTCTACGCGCCCCCCGCTCGTCCCTGACTCCCGATCGCCGCCGGGCACCCGCGATTGCATGTTACAGAGTGGGGACCGGGAGCTGTGTGTGTAAACACACAGCTCTCGGTCCTGTCTGGGGGAGAAATGCCTGACCGTCTGTTCATACAATGTATGAACAGTGATCAGTCATTTCCCCTAGTGAGGCCACCCCCCCTACAGTTAGAACACACCCAGGGAACATACTTAACCCCTTCCCCGCCCCCTAGTGTTAACCCCCTTCCCTGCCAGTGGCATTTTTATAGTAATCCAATGCATTTTTATAGCACTGATCGCTATAAAAATGCCAATGGTCGCAAAAAAGAGTCCGAAGTGTCCGTCATAATGTCGCAGTCATGAAAAAAGAAAAAATCGCTGATCGCCGCCATTACTAGTAAAAAAAAATATTAATAAAAATGCCATAAAACTATCCCCTATTTTGTAAACGCTATAACTTTTGCGCAAACCAATCAATAAACGTTTATTGCGATTTTATTTTTACGAAAAATATGTAGAAGAATATGTATCAGCCTAAACTGAGGAAAAAAAATGTTTTTTTATATATTTTTGGGGGATATTTATTATGGTAAAAAGTAAAAAATATTAATTTTTTTCAAAATTGTCGCTCTATTTTTGTTTATAGCGCAAAAACTAAAAACCGCAGAGGTGATCAAATGCCACCAAAAGAAAGCTCTATTTGTGGGGAAAAAAGGATGCCAATTTTGTTTGGGAGCCACGTCGCACGACCGCGCAATTGTCAGTTAAAGCGACGCAGTGCCGAATCGCAAAAAGTGCTCTGGTCTTTGACCAGCAATATGATCCGGGGGTTAAGTGGTTAAACACCTGTTTTATCTGATTTGGCTTGCTGTTATAGAAAGTCATACAGGTGATGTATTTGTATGGAGAATCTGTGTTTCACCAAGGTTTAACTTTTTGTGTCAGTTGTCTCCTTTACTATTCTATAATGAGGAATTATTGATCCCCCCCCAATGAAAACATGCCTCAATATAAGGATCAGCCTAGGCAGGAAACTTGTTCAGCGGCTCTATTAAACGGCTAGTCTAATACAGAATCCGCACAACAGTTACCACGGTAACATGCTCATTTGTTTTCTGCGGCTCGCTGGGAGAGAAAAATGGATTTCTGTCAAATGACAGAAATTTATGTTTTAAAAGCTACAAAATTATACATAGAAAATCGCGCAAAGTCTTGTTAAGAAATTAATGTTTGGAAGACATGGAAGAACATATTACTTTAGAGCTTGATCTTCATTTTTTATATGGGATAGTTTTTTTTTTACTGTAATAGTTCATTTTTAATAAAATAATACATAAAATGGGAGGCTGATGCAAAAAAAAATTGGTGCAAAAGATAAGATAAGTGGAGCAAAAATGCTGCAGCTGCCAAAAGCATTGCTCCGTTACTTTGCTTCACTCTCATAGGGTAACCAGTGCCGTTACCCTATGGGACTCATATACTTTGCTGTAGTTTCCCGTTCACCACTCTTATAATCATGTTTCAAAGGTTTCAGTTTAAATGTGTATTTTTAGATCAGCCTGTTTGAATCTCTAAAAGATAAAATATAATGGCTGACATGATTGCGTATTGGAAGAAACACGATCAAGTGTTATGGTTCACACTGAAAGAATTCTGAGCAGCACGGTGCCTCAGTACTTGGCACTGCTGTCTGGCAGTACTGACGTTCTTGAAATAATCCCCATCATGGTATTTTTTGCATGGCGTTTCTGTTTTTCCAATGATATAAGGATTTTCTCTGTTATGCCTTAAACATGATGGTGTCACTAAATTCGAAAAGATCTACTTCCAGTTTGTAGATACCTAAACTGGAGGTAATTAAGACCAGCACTAAGTTGGCGTACAGAGACAGGTAGAGTGCCTGTCTCTGTACACTGTGTAACAGAATGGCATGTTTGCCACTGCTATCCCCTCCCTTCCTGTCCTTGGTTGGTTGGCTTCACAGTTAACAGACTCCTGGAAACTGAGGGCCAGATCCACAGAAGAATTACGCCGGCGTATCTATTGATACGCCGCGTAATTTCAAAGTTCCCGCGTCGTATCTTTGTTTTGTATCTACAAAACAAGATACGACTGCATCTGGGCTCGATCCGACAGGCGTACGTCTTAGGCCCCGTACACATGGCCGAGGAACTCGAGTTCCTCGGCCAGTTCAGCCCTGAAGCCGCCGAGGAGCTCGGCGGGCCGAGAGCTCCCATAGAACAACGAGGAAATAGAGAACATGTTCTCTATTTCCTCGCCGAGGTCCTCGTCGGCTTCCTCGGCGAAATTGTACACACGGCCGGGTTTCTCGGCAGAATTCAGCCAGAAACTCGGTCGGAAGCTGAATTCTGCCGAGGAAACTGGTTGTGTGTACGGGGCCTTAGGCCCCGTACACACGTCCGAGGAACTCGACGGGCAAAACTCATAGTTTTGCTCGTCGAGTTCTGTGTGAAGCCGCAGAGGATCTCGGCGAGCCAACTTTCCTCATTGAACAACGAGGAAATAGAGAATATGTTCTCTATTTGGCTCGACGAGGAACTCGTCGGCTTCCTCGGCCGAAAGTGTACACACGCCAGGTTTCTCGGCAGAATTCAGCTCCGACCGAGTTTCTGGATGAATTCTGCCGAGAAACACGGTCGTGTGTACAGGGCCTCAGTACGCAGTCGGATCTTAGGTGCATTTTTCCACTGGCCGCTAGGTGGCGTTTCCGTCGAATTCCGCGTCGAGTATGCAAATTAGCTAAATACGGCGATCCACGAACGTACGTCCGGCCGGCGCATTTTTTTACGTCGTTTGCGTTCGGCTTTTTCCGGCATATAGTTACCCCTGCTATATGAGGCGTATCCTATGTTAAGTGTGGCCGTTTTTATTTTTTACGCCGTTTGCGTAAGTTGTTCGCGAATAGGGATTTGTGTAGAATGACGTCACCGTCGTAAGCATTGGCTTGTTCCGGTTTAATTTTGAGCATGCGCACTGGGATACCCTTACAGAAAAAAACGTCATTTACGTCGGGTCACAACGTATTTACATAAAACACGCCCCCATCACATCGATTTGAATTGCGCGCCCTTACGCCGCCAAAATTACACTACGCCGCCGTAACTTACGGCGCAACTTCTTTGAGGATAAGGAAAATACGCTGTAAGTTACGGCGGCGTAGTGTATCAGAGATACGCTACGCCGGCCGCAACAATGCGCCGCGCTACGAGGATCTGGTCCTAATGGTGCAAATAGTGGGCCAATGGGTAAAGCTAAGGGGCTAGTTCCCCATCGTGTCTGCTCTGTCCTTATGATTAACAGCAGGCAGTGGCCAGATTCTATAGCCAATAGCAGAATCCACCCACTGCCTGCTGTCAATCACAAGGGGAGCAGTCCTGATGGGGAACTCCTTGAGGAAAAGTCGGCACTCGGGATATCGTCAAATGGCTTCCAATCAATTGACGCCCGAAACACCTTGGCTGTTATACAGCTGTTATCCAAGATATTTTAATAAAGGAAGGCTGCTATTTGATGTTATCCTGAGTGCCGACTTTTTTTCAAGCTGTTTGTGCTCTACAGAGGCATCGGCAGCCTCACAGTCTGAACAGCATGTGGAGCTGGAAATTGAGAAGGTGGAAACGCCACTACACCTGTTTTCATTGGTGGGGAACTCCAGCCTCAGTGCGCCTCCTCATGCAGTGCTTGCCCCAAATTCATATACCTGTTGGAAACCAGTATGGAGGCAGAATGAAAATCTAAAGCGTGCTATAGACACCTAGGGCCAGATTCACAGAACAGATACACCGCCGTATCTCTTGTCCTATCTATGCGGCTGATTCATAGAATCAGTTACGCATAGATAGCCCTAAGATCCGATAGATGTAATTGACTTACACCTTCGGATCTTAGGATGCAGTACCTCGGCCGCCGCTGGGTGGAGTTTGCGTCGTTTTCCAGCGTTGGGTATGCAAATTAGTAGTTACGGCGATCCACAACGGTTTTCGCGTTCGGTACGTTGGCGCAAGTCTTAGTTTCCTGTCGCAAAGTTAGGGGTGCTATTAACATGGTGTAAAATTACTCCACCATGTTCAAGTATGGCCGTCGTTCCCGCGTCGATTTAGAATTTTTTTTTCCGGCGTAAGTACGTTACGCACATCGCGATTCACAAACACGTCGCGCCGCCGTAATTTCGCGCAAAGCACGTCGGGAAAATTGCGAACGGAGCATGCGCAGAACGTCCGGCGCGGGAGCGCGCCTAATTTAAATGGTACACTCCCCATTTGAATTGGGCGGGCTTGCGCCGGACGTGTTTACGATACACCGCCGCAAGTTTACAGGTAAGTGCTTTGTGGATCAGGCACTAACACTGAAAACTTGCGGCGGTGTAACGTAAACGGGTTACGTTGCGCCGCCGCAATTGTACCTGAATCTGGCCCCTAGTTTGTGGGTGTATTCGCAGTGGCGGCCCAATAATTAGGGGCGCATGGGTACCACTCCTCCATCCAAGTATCCGACCCCCTAATCTAAATGCAGGGCGCCGGACGCATGGATTCCAATGAGTTTTTTTTTTTAAGCCGGCTAAATCTCCAGCTGACTAAATCTCCAATATATTTTAGTCGACTAAAATGTCCTACGTTTTAGTCGTCTAAAATCTAATGGGTATAATTAAATTGTAATGCATTAGTTAACATTTCTCTACAATTTCCAAACTCATTATATACTGCTGGAGTAAAAAATCGAATATGTTATTATTTACGGTATTGAGGTATGGACCAGTGTTAATTTTCACGTCAAATTTCAATTTAGTTTTAGTCTTATGCCGCATACAGACGGTCGTTTTTTGTGATGAAAAAAAACGACGTTTTAAAAAACGTCATTTAAAATGATAGTGTGTGGGCAAAACGTTGTTTTATGTCTTCAAAAAAACGCCCCAAAAAAATTCGAACATGCTTGAATTTTTTGTGTCGTTTTTCAAAACGTCGTTTTTTACTTCACAGAAATTTACCGTGTGTAGCAAAAAACGACGTTTAAAACGACGTTTTTACACTCGCGCAAGCCCAGAAGCTAGTTATGAAGCAAGCTTCAATGGAAAAAAGTGGTGAAACCTAACCTCGCTTTGCTAGAGCATTGTGAAAAAACGATGGTGTGTAGGCAACTTCGTCTTTGAAAATGATGTTTCAAAAACGTCGTTTTATTTCATGATTTAAAACGTCGTTTTTTTTTTCATCACAAAAAACGACCGTCTGTACGCGGCATTAGTCTTTAGACTAAAATGCCACTTTAGGTTTATTCGTATTTTAGTCATCTCAATTGTTTTCGTTTTAGTCGACTAAAATAGTATTCATTTAGTCGACTAAAATTTTTTAGTCGACATAATTAACACTGGCTATCAGGTAGATGTGGAAGTCCGTTTCAAATGCTGATCAGGAAGCACTGAGGACTTTCTTGCGCTGTTTTAATAAAGTATCTGAAAACTTGAAGATGAAATTACGTAATGGACAGATTTATGTGAATGGTTACATTTGTCATATCCTGCAGTACATGTTTTGCACCCACCTAGAAAACAGGATTTTAGCATTGTAAGATTATATATAGAATCCCGCGATAAAGCTAAGCATCACATTTCCTGTGGTCTTATTTTGTTTATTTCATTTTCTTTTCTTGTATTTGTAGAGATAAACTATTTCCAGCATTAGGATTTGGTGCACAGCTGCCTCCAGACTGGAAGGTAACATCATTTTCCCTCATTATGTCATAATGTAATAGTATGTTTGGAAGAATTGCACTGCAAGTAGATGGTTAAAGCAGACACACACTATATTGCACCTTATAACATGTATTGCACATTTGGATTGACACTTTGCTGTTAGCAAGAGATTTGCACATTATAAGAATTGCATGGATAGCAAATAGTTACCTTTATTGCGCAGGTAAAGTTTAAATACTATGAAAGAAAAGAAAACTCGCGCCAAAATAATTACACTAATTAAAAACTTGATATACCAAGTGACTAACTAAGTGAAGCTGCTCCCAAAATAAAATCAGGTGACTGACTTACATATATTTTGCGGTTAAAGTGAGGGGCGCTAAAATTAAATAATGGATTATGTGTCACAATAGGATTGAAGTGATACACAGTCTAACCATATACCCAAATCTATGCGAATACATTACAGATAATAGCAGTTGATATATAAATACAATTGTGCCAAATAATGTGAAATAAAAAGTCCATCAAAAAACATTGGGCCTAATCCTCAAAAGAGATACGACGGAGTAACTGCTGTTTTCAGCTTCGTTTTTTCTCCGTAAGTTTTATTTTGCAAACGCTGCTTTTACAAAGTGTAAACTGTTTACACCTTGTAAAAACAGACCTTTCTTGCTAGCGACGCGATTTTTATTTTATTTAAAAAAAATTTTTTGGCGCCGTATCTTTTTTTTTACCCGACGCAACTTTATTGTCCCGTCGCTATCCACAACCCCGACGTAACGTAATTTCGCGCTATGCACGTCGGGAAAATTACGTCACGAGCATGCGCAGTACGGCCGGTGCGGGAGCGCGCCTCATTTAAATGGGAATCGCCCCCTGGAGAAGAGGAACGCCTTGCGCCGGACGGATTTAAGTTACACCGCTCAAAATTTCTAGGTAAGTGCTTTGTGGATCGGGCACTTAGGTAGAAATTTTGCGGCGGTGTAACTTAAATAGGAAAATAGGAAAAATTACGTTACGCCCGCTGGCTGAGGATTTGGCCCATTAAGTGCAAATGAATTGGATCAAGTCCAAGTGCTATCCCAAATTGCAGGGATAAAGTGCAAATGCAAAGTGCTGATAGCTCTTCAGACAAAGTGCAAGAAAGAAGTGATCCGCCTTCACCTATAGGTCACCAGAATAATAATGGATGGCTCCTTACCACACGGTGTTGACCAGATTACTTAAAATATGGTCAATAAGGCTTAATAATGATATGAATCAGCAGGCTCTCATTGGGTTCCAGTGTCACGATTGCAGCAGATGGTGTACCAAAAAAATTAAGAGGAGATGCCACCATAGCGTAAAACCATTTAATAAATGAAAATTAAAATACAAATGCCAAATGGCCTCTTACTGTTGCTGGTGCCCATGTCCCGGCACTGAGGCTGTGGGTTTTGTAGGGATAATAGAACAGGATTAGAGATGGCCGCGTCCTGGTCTGCTAGCGTGCGTTCCACCGCTAGCTGTCCATCAACCAGTAAGACCGGAAGTGCGTGGCTGTGCGTGCGTGCCCGGATACCGCCTCGACGTCACGTTTCAGTTAAACCGTCATCAGGAAGCGTACTTGGTTTAACTGAAACGTGACGTCGAGGCGGTATCCGGGCACGCACGCACAGCCACGCACTTCCGGTTTTTATTTATTTATTGATTCGACGCATGCGTGGAAGCATTGACCTTCCGTGTCAGAGAACGTCGGTGTCGTCTACGTCACCGCGTTCTCTGTCCGCGGGGATTTTGGTCTGATGGTGTGTACACACATCAGACCAAAAGCTCCCAGCAGACATGTCCGCTGAAAACAGTCCGCGGACCGTTTTCAGCGGACATGTCTGCTCGTGTGTACAAGGCCTGATAGAAATCATAAGACTGCTATATACTGCTATTGAAAAAAGGTATTTAGCAAAATAATTGCATTTCTGTGTTCTGTGTAGTGTGGGAGACCAGATATAGTGAATGCAGGGTCCTGGGTTTAGTAACACTTTAAGCAGCCCATAGATTATGCAATTTTCCTTCTATGGGGGGAAGGAAAGAAAATTGCTGGATTTCCCATTAACACAGTCAACGCTATTGTGTTCTGCGGGCAGGGTGCATGGGGAGCCTTCCGTGCCAGCAGAATACAATGGTCAGTGCTGGTGGATATAGCTCAGGCAGTCGTCGCATGCAAAAAATTAGACAGGCCGGTTGTACTGAAGTTGATTGATGAATCAACTTCAGTACAACCAGCCTTCCCATAGATAGAAGAAACATGTCCGCTGACATCCGATCCGCCAAAATCAGACGTATGGCGATACGTCCATATCCATCCATGGCGGATCGGATCGGGTGAGATCTGATGAAAACGGACATGCAGTCTGTTTTCATCAGATCGCTCCATAGGAATCAGCGGCGCTGCACAAGTCCCTCCCTGCTCAGTAAGCAGAGAAGAGCTTGTCAACTGCCAGCTTAGCGGAAATCTGCGGACTGATCTCCCGCTGAGCTGGCGGGAGCAGGCGGACTCCGTAGCGACGGAGTCCGCCTCGTGTGAATGGGGCCTTAGGGACCACTGGCAGTGAATCCTTCAGGTTTCACAGCAGGTTTCCTACTGCGAATGCGCGAGTCGCGCTACACTTTCTGAATGTCCCTATCGTCTTCTGGGACACACAGAGGTCCCAAAAGGCAGCAGGGGGGGAGGAGGATAGGCCGATGCAAATGAGGAGATTTTTTTTGCTCAATTGATTAAGACCTATAGGTAGATTCAGGTAGAGTTAGGCCGACTTATCAGTAGATAAGTCGACCTAACTCAGAATCTATGCCGACTTATGTTTAAGTGTATTCTCAAACAGAGATACGCTTAAACATATCTAAGATAGAACGGCTTGCGCCGCCCTATCTTAGATTGCAATATTTCGGATGGCCGCTAGGTGGCGCTTCCATTGCGGTCGGCGTAGAATATGTAAATGAGGTGATACGCCGATTCACGAACGTACGCCCGGCCGACGCAGTACTTTTACGCCGTTTACGTAAGAGATAGGCCACGTAAAGTTAGAGCTAGGCCCTATTGGAATAGTAATGTCAAGTATGGCCGTCGTTCCCGCGTCGCAAATTCAAATTTTTTACGTTGTTTGCGTAAGTCGTCCGTGAATCGCGATTTACGTCGTTTACGTCCACGTCCAAATCAATAGGCCCGTGCGGCGTACTTAGCCGCAATGCACTCTGGGAAATGTAGGCGCCCGGCGCATGCGCAGTTTATAAAAACGTAAAAAACGTGAGGTCAAGCCCCATTGACATAAAACACTCCCCCCTCCAACAAATTTGAATGAGGCGCCCTTACACCGGCCGATTTAGGCTACGCCGTCGTAACTTAACAGGCAAGTACATTGAGAATCATGTACTTGCATAGCTAATTTACGGCGGCGTAGCCTAAACACACTAAGCTACGCCGCCGTAAGTTAAAGCCGATCTCTGTGAATCTACCTACTAGTCTCAATTTAGCCCGGAACTCCGCTTTAATGCTGATTGTTACATGTGTAAATATTTATTGGGGTACAAAAATCACTCGGACATTAACGCTGTATTTGTTATTTGCAATACTTGTAGTCACATACATACTGCCATATTCATATGTTCACATTATCTAGAAAATGTATGAGAAGCAGAAGGTAGAATTAGAATAGTACTGTTTGCATTCCTTTTATCATATAGTGGTTAGCATGTTATCGAGTGTCACTGGTCTGCGGCCTAATCAGAAGAATGCTTTATATTTCAGGTGTCTCATGAATTTGCTATCAACTTTAATCCTACAAGCCCGTTCTGCTCAGGTGAGTTCATGTTTGTCTCTTGTAGTGAAGGTTTTACAAAGTTTTGCATACTGTGACATTCAAAGATGACATCTGCCTGTTATTCATTCTTTTAAACCACCCTAAGGCCCCTTTCACATGGGTGGACCGATTAGGTCCGCCTGTCAGTTTTTTCAGCGGACCTGAATGGGCGTGCCATACAGCTCTATGGAGCGTCGGATGTCAGCGGTGACCATATCCGATCCGCTAAAATCAGACGTATAGCGATACGTCGCCATCCATCCTGGCGGATAGGATCGGGTGAGATCTGATGAAAACAGACATGCTGTCCGTTTTCGTCTGATCTCTCCATAGAAAAGCAGCGGCGCTCAACAAGCCCCTCCCCACTCAGTGGGCAGAGAGGGACCTGTCATCCGCCGGCTCAGCGAAGGTCAACGGAGAGATCTCCCGCTGGGCTGGTGGACCGCTGCAATGGATCCATCCCCGTGTGGAAGGGGCCTAAGAAAAAAAATTGATTGTTGGATAGATACTAAATCCTACACCAGGGATATGCAATTGGCGGACCTCCAGCTGTTGCAGAACTACAATTCCCATGAGGCATAGCAAGACTGACAGCCACAAGCATGACATCCAGAGGCAGAGGCATGTTGGGACTTGTAGTTTTGAAACAGCTGGAGGTCCGCTAATTGCATATCCCTGTCCTACACAATTGTTTTATATCTCTCATAATCTACTACTCTCACAGAGACCTTCGTACTTCAGGTCTACTTTTCTCTTTAACCCCCTTAGCGGTAAACCCGAGCGTGACTCGGGGTGGGTTTTCAATGTTAGGATCGGTATCCCCGAGTCACGCTCGGGGTGGACGTGCAGAGTGTGCAGCGGCGCGGCTTACCTTCTCGCTGGATCCACAGGCAAGTTACTTACCTTGTCCCTGGATCCAGCGATGCCACCCTGCTGTGTGAGCGAGCGGGTCCTCCTCGCTCGATTCACAGTCTCCCCGTGTGCCGCCGATCTCCGTTCCCTGCGACGTTACGACGCACGGGGGCGGAGAACGGCGCCAAATTCAAAAAAGTAAACAAACACAATACATACAGTATACTGTAATCTTATAGATTACAGTACTGTATGTAAAAAATACACCCCCCCCCCCTTGTCCCTAGTGGTCTGCCCAGTGCCCTACATGTACTTTTATATAATAAAAACTGTTCTTTCTGCCTGCAAACTGTAGATTGTCCAAAAGTGTCCCTTTATGTCAAAAATGGTTTTAGATCAGCTAGAAAACAGCGATAATAAATTATAATCACTTGCAGAAATGTGCGATAGCGATTTGTGGGGAAATCCGTCATAAAAAAAAAATAATAATGACAGCGACAATTCTGCAACTGAGCAAATTTCAGTGCTTTTGAGTTGATTACATTATTGAATAATTTTTATTATAATTATATTATTATTTGTTATAATTATTTATAATTATTTATTATATTATAATTTATAATTTTTTTTTTTTTTTTAAATGTCATACCCGGGATGCAAATTAGACTCTTGTTTGGTCAGATTTAAGTGAGTTATTCCTAAAAGATACAGGCCTACAGTACAAATCACCAAATTTCCTTGCAAAATAATTGTACCGCTTTTGGTACGTAATTCAAGACAGAATCATACCGCCGGTATGATTCTGTCTTGAATTACGTACCAAAAGCGGTACAATTATCACCCTGTCTGTTAGAATTTGTTTTTCATTTTACTAAAGAATGCAGCTAGGACAGTGAGACTCCTCTGTGTTGAAAATGAGGAGTGCTTTCTGACTGCTATGTCTATGAGCTAAATCACAATACTTAGGTTTTGAATGCTTTTATCTGTAATTCTCAAGGATGATTGCACAGAATCATGTGACAAGTGTGAGAAGCAGTGGCGGCTGGTGGTATATTTTTTTGGTGGGCGGCAAACAATCCATCCGCCACCGTCTCCTCCTCCTGGTGCTTCACGGCGGCTTCCCCTACGTCCCTTCCTCCTCCTCGGCGGCCAATAGGATCGCTTCTCCTCTCTGCCAATTGGGTGAAAGGTCTCAGGACCTGCTTCCTGATTGGCCAGGAGAAGAATCAGGAAGACAATAGCGAATATTAATTATTGTCACACAACTAGGTGTGCTTGGGGCGTAGTGTTCTGCGCCCCGAGCCCATCCTTTTTTGAAGCCTATTAGAACTTTTGGCTCTAATCACGTGCTTGTAAAAAAAAAAAAAAAAATCTAATCCATGTGTCTGGCGACCCGCATGTATATTAGGGGGCGGGCGCATGGATTAGGGGGGGCAGCGCCTCATATGGACGGGCCCCCACTGGGAGAAGCACATTGACACTGGCTCTTATTATATTATATTATATTCTTGGGTTTATTACTCCCGCTGTAATGTATCTTAGGCCTCGTACACACGACAGAGATTCTCAGCAGAATTCGCCGAGAAACTCGGTCAAAACCCGGATTCTGCCGAGAATCTCTGTCGTCTGTACAGTTTTGGCTCGATGGAGCCGCCGAGGAGCTCGACGAGAAAATAGAGAACATGTTCTCTATTTTCTCGTTGGCCGCGTTGTTCTATAGGAGAAGGCGGCCCGCCGAGCTCCTCGGCGGCTTCATCCCAAAACGAGACGAGGAACTCGACGTGCCAAGCACGTCGAGTTCCTCTGTCGTGTGTACGGGGCCTTAGACAGCAATCGCTGTTTGATTTTACTTAGCTACTAAAAATTTAAATTTCTGAAGAAATTATAGTTGTTTGTGCATTTTTCTTATAGGAGTTGAAGGCATTATAGAAGCATATTCTGCTTGCCTCCCGCACATACGCTTCTATGGACCAACCAACTTCTCCCCAATAATCAACCATGTGGCTCGGTTTGCAACACAAGCAACGACTCAAGACGCAGCAGCAGTAAGTACAATATTCAGTAACCAGTGGCAGATTTCCTAACAAATAAAACAGCCAATTTAAAGCAAACCTAGAACTGAACAGAACATATTTTTTCAGGTTGTGCTATTTTCTATTTCAGTGCAAAATTTCAGATATGGATTACCTTGCAAACAATATCTTATTTTTTAAGCATGGATGCTTAAAAATCATCAAGATCATATTTTCCATGCATTTTTAAACCACATTTTTAAGTTTATCAATATAAATTTCATACCGATACGTTCACAAAGGCCGTATGTCTCCAACGGTGAAGTCGCTGTTTCTATAGCATGTACTGTTGTGGATTTATTAAGGTTTGTTTGAAGGGTTCTCTCACTTATTAGGTGTGGGGATTAAAGGGGTTGTAAAGGTAAATTTTTTCCCCCTAAATAGCTTCCTTTACCTCAGTGCAGTCCTCCTTCACTTACCTGGTGTGGAGAAAACCTCTTGAGGGGGGAGGGGGCGACCAGGCAAGTCAGGACACTCTCTACTTTGCAGATAGAGAAAGGAGCTGTGTGTAAGTGGGCATCCTGCCCGCCCCCTCCCCCCTCAAGAGGCTTTCTCCACACCAGGGAGAAAGCCTTGCATTACTGTGTGGAGTTACAGACAGAAGAACAGGAAGTGAGGATTTCTCAGAAGAAATAAGGACATTTAAAGGCAAAATCAAAGGATGAGGTAAGTGAAAGAGGACTGCACCAAGGTAAAGGAAGCTATTTAGGGAAACATTTTTTACCTTTACAACCCCTTTAATGATCAAAAAGAGGCTTTATAAGTACTGAAGGAACACTTCTTGTATGTCCTAAAGATAGTGTAGTGGTTATGGTGAATGGCTTTGGTGTGGGCTTAGCAATTCAGCTATTTAGCATTCCCACACATTTTCTGCAGGAAATGCATTTTCTAGTTATTAATGGTAAACTGAACGTTCTGAGTTGAGTTGAGTGGCATCTTGATATAGCGCGGTCATTTACCCCGTAGGATCCCGATGCGCTTTGAGGGTGATTTGAATTCTGCAAATATAATGTCCATAGATGATTTAAGAGTGGGAAGTGAGTCCCATATTTAAAGGAAAGTAATAAGAAGAACAGATTTAAATTCAGGTGTATGGATCAAGACTACAGTTCTTCCCATCATATATCTATAGTAACTCTGAGTACTGCGAGCCCTTATTTTAAAAGGGTTGGTGAGGATAGCTAAGCAGAGGAAGGTGCAAGAGGAGGACTGAAGAGAAAGAGAAATACAAATAAAAAATAAATACAAAAACAAGGGTTAGGGTGTAAGGTTTATTTTAACAGCAGGATCAAATAGCACTCAAAGGTACACTCATAGGAATACATGGCTCGCCAAATGTAATGAAGAAAATGTCTCCAAATACTTTTTTTCTGCATGAGTATAAAAACTGCTATAAATGACAATTGACATTATACATTTCTCACTGTCAGCTTTGGAAATTCTAGTGACAGCTAGGGTCATACAAACCTCTGTGTATTTTATTTTCCAGCAATACTTCACCCTTCTCATCATAACGGATGGTGTCATTAGTGACATGGATGAAACAAGACATGCCATTGTACAAGCCTCTAAGCTGCCCATGTCCATTATCATCATCGGGGTGGGGAACGCAGACTTTTCCGCCATGGAGTTTCTTGATGGGGATAACAGAGTACTCCGATCTCATACCGGAGAGGAAGCATCGCGGGATATTGTACAGTTTGTGCCATTTCGGGAGTTTCGTAATGTAAGTAGACCATGTTTATGTCAGTATTATAGAGCCCAACAAGACTCATATCTATAATTATTATATACCAATCCATGTTTATGGTGTGGACATAGATGAGTAGATCTCTCATTAATTATGACAGGAGGTCAATATTTTGTCTTTCTTTGTCACTATTGGTTGGCATCTAAACTTGATTTGGGCAATGTACAGTTTCGATACACAAGCAATCTAGTTATTGCAGTCATGCTATGGTAAATTTTGCAGATCTAAAACATCTGATCTAAAGGGTAAAAGTGACTATGCCATGAAATTACGGTAGAAATTAGACTGTTGAACACATACCCTGTCAGCTGATTGTGAGAGTTTTTTGTGGTGTTCCTCTCAACTCCAACAAATCCACTATAAGCAGACATCCACTACCATTTACAGCTGGTACTACACCCTTGCTCTCTAATATAATACCAGGACCAGCCTTTCTTGATTGTTTTACCCCAGAGGGACCTTCAGTAAACCCCTGCTAAAACCAGTTCATTGGTGGCCAGTGTGAAGAATGTCACTTACAGTGGTGGCCAGATGCCACCTGTACAGATGACTAAAAAGATCAATGGTGTTATGCAGGTACCTCAACCAAGTAGCAAATCTGTATGCAGTGCCGCTTTTGGCCTGCGGTGGGGGGGCCCCGGAGCCGAGCAGAGCCAAACGTCGCCGATCGCAGCCAATTGACGCTGTTTGGAAATGCACGGAAAAGCCAGAGGACAGCACGGCTCGGCAAATCTCGGGTAGGAAGTCTTTACAAGGTTTACGGAGGTCAGCCGAAGTGTCCTCGGGCCTTTTCGTTTGTTTCTGAGGCTCTCCAGCGCCCCCCGCTTCTGGCCGCATGCGGTATTGCATCCTATTGAAGTCAATGGTCAATGCGGAACAAATTATTTTCGTTTCCATTGACTTCAATGGGGAAACCTACCATTGATATGCGAGTACTTTGGATTACGAGCATTCTCCTGGAACGAATTATGCTCGTAATCCGAGGTTCCACTGTACAATGTAATAACAAACACTACAAAGAAACCCCACCTCTAGGCTCAGGTCTATTAGTAAGCATTTTCTATGGCTCCAGTGGATGTTTGAGGGCCTCAAAAGCTGCATTGAACACTCGTGATTACATGTGTAATTGTCTTTCTATCTTTTTGCTCCTCAGGCTCCGAAGGAAACTCTGGCCAAAGCGGTTCTCGCAGAGCTTCCCCAACAAGTAGTGGATTACTTCAAGAACCACAACCTGCCTCCCACCAAGGCTGAGGGTGTATAACTTTGTGAGCCTTCAGCCCATATGGCAGGAAGCCTGTGAATTAAACTTGTTACATTATAAAACCAGCAATCTGTCTCAGCAGTGTAAAAATGTCTATCGGGGGAGGGGGGGTCAGATATGGACACCTTCTCTGTAGTATTAAAGCCATTGTATTCTTTTTTTTTTTTTTTAATCCTATTTTTAATGCCAGAGGTCACTGTGACAATCTGAGACTTCACAAAGCTCTGGCAAGGATTGCTGCTATAATTACCATGGTGTTCTGTGGCTCTCCAGGTATTCTTGTCTTCAGGATGGCCTTTCCCAGGAGAATTCTAGTTGTGTGTTACATTTGTGGCAGACATCTTACATCAGTCACGGCCTCTTCTAGTGCTTTGTGGTTTGTTCTTTTGCTTCGGATTTACCCCTGATGCAGTCCTGAAATTATTCAGCTCAATAGAAACACATTTCAAAGGATGGGATGTTTTTAGCTGTGTCTGTGAGGAAAGGCTCGTTCACATTTGTGCTCTTAACTATTTGTTTTATTGCACTTAGAAAACATTTTTTAGCAGCGGTGCATTGCAGGCGGTTTTAACCCTTTCTCGGCCGCTAGCGGGGCTTAAAACGTTTTACTGCTATTTTACCGCCGACGCTCGGGACGGCACCAGTATGAAAGGGGTCTTAGGCCCCGTACACACGACCGAACATGTCTGCTGAAACTGGTCCGTGTGTAGGCCCGAGCGGACAGGATTCCAGCGTACATTTGCCCGCCGGGAATCCTGCCCGTCGGACATGTTCGGTCGTCTGTACAGACCTACCGTACATGTCCGAGCGGCCGCCATCCCTCGCATGCGTCGAATGACTTTGACGCATGCGTGGAAGCATTGAACTGGCAGGGCCACGCACGTCGCCGCGTCATCGTCACCGCGACGGCGCGGCCTCGTCGCCGCGTATCGAGTATGCGCGGATTTCTGTATGATGGTGTGTACAGCCATCATACAGAAATCCCCGGGCAGACATGTACACTGAAAACGGTCCGGCGGACCGTTTTCATCGTACATGTTTGCTCGTCTGTACGAGGCCTTAGGCCGTGTACAGACGACCAAACATGTACGATGAAAGCGGTCCGCCGGACCGTTTTCACCGTACATGTCTGGCCGGGGATTTCTGTACGATGGCTGTACTAACCATCGTACAGAAATCCGCGCGTAAACAATACGCGGGGCGTGTCCGCGGTGTCGCCGCGACGATGACGCGGCGACGTGGGCGGGCCTGCCAGTTAAATGCTTCCACGCATGCGTCAAAGTCATTCGACGCATGCGAGGGATGGCGGGCGCTCGGACATGTACGGTAGGTCTGTACAGACGTCCGAACATGTCCGAGCGGGCAGGATTCCAGCGGACTGTTTTAAAACAAGCCCAGGAATATTTGTCCGCTGGGAAAAGGCCCGGCGGGCAAATGTTTGCTGGAATCCTGTCCGCTCGGGCCTACACATGACCGAACATGTCTGCTGAAACTGGCCCGCGGACCAGTTTCAGCAGACATGTTTGGTCGTGTGTACGGGGCCTTAGAGGCACGTTTTCAGGAATGTGCAACACAGAAGAGGACTTGCTACAAGTGTGGAAAAGAAAATGTAGGGCTGGAGTTCAGCTTTAACTGTAGGAAACATGACATGCACACAATAAGATGAACATAGTAGAGGGCGACAGGAATAATAAAATAATTCTTCTATAATTGTATATACGAATATCACGGTCGTGCTACATATATAATATGTGATATTTACATATTAAACTTACATATTTGTACATACATGTAGGTACATTTTGTGTCATTAGTGAATGGATGTGGCATAGAACTGAGTGGAAAATTTTCTCTCTGGTTACACGGAAGTTATTCATGATAAAGGTAGTAATGTGCAGTGAAATGTTTTACTATACAAATCTTATTTCCTAAGGATTTACACAGAGACATACTACAAATACCACTGTTGCCTAATTTGGCTGATCACATAAAAAACAACTTGGGTATACATGCATAGTTTTTTTTTTTTGGTCCCATACTAGGCTATTGTATTCTGACAGCATGGTCACCCCCACCTTGTCAGAATACACAGATCAGTGCTACAGCCATTGGCTGCAAGTGCTGATCGAATGTTGGCTTTCCGGCACGGCCATTTGGCAGAAGACGGTGCTATTAAACAGACAAGTACTGAAATTTCAGTGCATGTACACAGAGCTTGCGGTTACCTAGCAAAGTTTGGGGAGAACTTCAGGCAAACTTCAACTTTAAAGAACAGGTACAATACTATAAAAATTGAAAAACCATAAAGACATTAGAATCAAAAAGCTACATCCTTTTAAAGGAAATGTATTTTCTTCTATGTTATCTTTGCTTAATTTTTTTTTATGTTCGCTACATATTTTTTATTTTTGGGAATAATATATAACAATGCTTTAATGTTTTGTTCTTTGTATATTTTTTTTTTTTCCAAATAACAATTTTTTATTTTTCAAAAAAAATTTCAGTACAGAGTATAGCAGCAGTTCAAGTACAGAAGAGGAGCGGAGATACAAAATTCCAGCTAGGTGGGCTTACACAGTGGCTCCGTATCTATGTCTGCTATCAGTGACATGTAGCCCAATTGGAGATCTAAAAGAAAGAGTAAAGAAAAGAAGAAATAGGGAAAGAGAGGGGGTGGATGTAAGGAGGGAGTGGGGTGAGGAGGGGGGGACAGGGCGGAGAGGGAAGCGAGAAGGAAAAAGGTAAAGAGGAGAAGGGACAGGAGAGACGGGGGGGGGGGAGGCAGGCAAGATTGTCAGGGTGAGCAGTGTACCTTGGCGGCCCATTGTCGACTCACGGCGGGTCCTCCACCACATGCCACCTCTCCCAGACCAGATCGTGGGCATCCAACCTATCCTGGATCCTAGCCGTCATTTTTTCCATGAGTTCTACATCTTTGACCCTAGCGTAGAGGGCTTCTTGTGATGGGGGGGTTGGTTTCTTCCAATGAAGCGCTATCAGGCACCTCGCAGCTGTGGTTATGTGTCTCAGCAGTTTCTTGTAGGGTTTAGCTATGCGAGGGAGGGATAGGCCTAGCAAGAACAGCTTCGGGGAGAAGGGTATGGGCGCCTCCAGGAGGCGAGATAGGAGCTCTTGCGTTTGAGTCCAGAATGGGACAATCAGGGGACACGTCCAGTAGATATGGAACAGTGTGCCCTTGGCTTGGCCACAGCGCCAGCATCGGTCAGAGGTGGAGGGGTAGATCCTATGGAGGACGTCCGGTGTCAGGTACCAAAAGAACAGCACTTTATACATGTTTTCCTTATAAAGGGTGCAGATTGAACTCTTGGCCGCCTGCCTCCAAACTGCCCCCCACTCGTCCTCCGAGAGTACCTCCCCCAGCTCCTTCTCCCATCGGAGCATATATGTATGTTTACCTTTGGTTTGTATGGGGTATTCATTAAGGATTTGGTAAATGTCTGATATGAGACCCCTTCGGGCAGTGCCCTCGAGAATGATTCGCTCAAATGGGGTCGGTTTTGAGAATAGGAGCCGGGGAGCGATTGTTTGGGCGTAGTGCCTGATCTGTAGGTAGCTGAAAAAAGCTTGCCGTGGAATGTCATGTTTGGCTTGGAGATCAGTGAAGGAGTGTAAGGTGCGGGATCTGGGGTCTACTAAATGACCAAAGTGGAATAGGCCTCGTGAAGCCCAGGGCCAGGACATCTGGTGGGTGAGACTGGTCGGTACTTTAGGGTTGTAGAGGAAAGAGGTCAGCAGGGAGCTATCGGACCTAAGTCGACCGTCTCGGGCTAGCCTCCTCCATGTACTTTGAAGCTGCCGCATGGAGCCCAGTAAGCGTCCGGGCTCCACTGCCGCATCTGCGTTCCACAGGAGGTTGTTGGGGTGTATCGGCGCCAGCCAGATCTTTTCCACCTCCGTCCATCTATTGTAAGACTTTTGGGGGAACCATGATGCCACCGCCCGGAGCTGCGAGGCCTGGTAGTATTTGACCAGGTCTGGGAAGGCCAGACCTCCCTCGGCTCGTGATGCCGTCATAACCGAACGTGGGATCCTGTGGCGTTTGTAGTTCCACACGTACCGGAGGAGGTCAGCTTGTAGGGTTCGCAGATGTGCGCAGGGGACCGGGACAGGGAGGGTCTGGAAGAGGTATAGTAGTTTTGGGAGGACAACCATCTTTATTGCCGCTATCCGGCCCAATAGGGATATCTGGTGGGGCTTCCATTTGTGGATCAGCGCCCTTATTGAGCTGTATAGGGGGGGGAAATTGGCCTGGTACAGGGATGCAAAGCTTGGGGTCAATTGGACCCCCAGGTATTTCAGGGAGGTGCTCTCCCAGTGGTACGGGAAGACAGACTGCAGGTGTAGGGCCTCTGGTTCGGGCATATTGATCGGCATGGCCATAGACTTAGACGTATTAGTCTTATATCCCGAGAGGGCCCCGTAGCACTCTAGTTCCCTGTGTAAGTTAGGCAGGGAGATGCGGGGGCGCGTTAGTGTCAGGATGATGTCATCGGCAAAGAGGGAGATCTTAAATTCCCTCCCCCTTACTGGGATTCCTCGGATGTCCGGGTTGCCTCGGATCGTCGCTGCTAAGGGCTCGACGCAGAGAGCAAAGAGGAGGGGGGATAGGGGGCACCCCTGGCGTGTTCCATTAGTAACGGGGAAGGTGGATGAAGTGGCAAAGGGCGTTTTCACCTGCGATATCGGGTTGGTATAGAGGTGTCGGACCGCCCGGAGGAAAGGTCCCCTAAATCCCATATGCCTTAACGTGGCGAGCATGAAGGGCCAGCCAAGGCGGTCAAACGCCTTTTCTGCGTCCAGACTCAGGAGCAAAGACTCCGGTCCCTCCCTGCTCGCCACGTCAATTAGGTCAATCACCTTCCTCGTGTTGTCCCCCGCTTGGCGGAGGGGGACAAAGCCCACTTGGTCTTTATGGACCAGAGAGGGTAAAACTACATTTAGGCGGAGGGAGAGGACCTTTGTGAAGATCTTGAGATCAGAGTTCAGCAGGGCTATCGGCCTGTAGCTAGCGCATAGTGAGGGGTCCTTGTCTGGTTTGGGGATGAGGGTGATGAATGAGCGCTGCATGTCTTGCGGGATGGGGGTCTGCTGTAGGAAGGCATTGAAGAGCTTCGTCATGTGAGGGAGGAGTGTGGGGAGGAAGGTCTTATAGTATTCGTATGGAAACCCGTCAGGGCCTGGGGATTTGTGGGCGGGTAGGGACTTAATGGCCGCGGTCAGTTCCTCTCCTGTAATGGGAGCGTTAAGGGAGGTTAGGTCGTCCGGTTGTAGCCGGGAAATGCCCGCCCGAGTTAGGTATTGTGTCATCCTGTCTAGCAGGTCGGGGGGGGGTGGGTCATGTGGGATTTCTGGCTTGTTATACAGGTCGGCGTAAAATGCTGCGAAAGTATCCGCAATACTCTGTGGGTGTGATATAATATTGCCCGAGCCGTCCTGGACCTGGTGTGGGGTGGACGCGAGTGAGCGGTCCGCTAGTTTCCTCGCCAGTAGCGCCTGTGCCTTGTTACCCTTGTCATAGTATACCTGGCGGAGGCGTACTAGAGCTTTCTCGACTCGACCCAACGCAAGGTCCCGGAGTGTTGAGCGTACCAGGGCGATACGTTTAAGTAGCGTCAGGGAGGGGGAAGACTGTAAGCGAATCTCTAGGGCCCGGAGCTGCGCTTCCGCCTGTTTTCTAGCCGACTCGGCATTCCTCTTAAGGGCCGAGGATATGGCCATGCACCGTCCCCTAATTACCGCCTTGTGGGCGGCCCACAGTGTGGTAGTGGAGACGTCCTGTGTGTCATTTTCACTGAAGTAAAGTTGCAGGGTGGAGTCTATTTCCATTTTGGAGGGGGTGTGTTTCAGGAGAAAGTCATTCAGGCGCCAGTTATAGGGCCTGCGGGTGGGGGTGTTGAGGTCAATGGTCAAGGTTATGGGGGCATGGTCGGACCAGGAGATGGGCAGGATCTGTGCGGAGTCAG
Organism: Rana temporaria; assembly: GCF_905171775.1. NCBI lineage: Eukaryota > Metazoa > Chordata > Amphibia > Anura > Ranidae > Rana > Rana temporaria. Next base: position 131,200,397 of record NC_053499.1, on the reverse strand, counting down.
TAACACGCAATGTAGTATTGTTGACTAAGAAGTAATCTATACGTGAGTGCGTATGGTGGGGGGATGAATAGAAGGTGAACTGGCGATCCCCTGGGTGAAGCGCCCTCCATGCATCGAATAGAGCATGTTTCCTCGTCAGCTGACGGAATAGTTTAGAGTCCCGTAGGGCTTTTGTTTGAGAGGCTCGGGGGTTCACCACCAGGCGGTCCCAGGTCGCCGAATGGGGCAAGTTAAAGTCCCCCCCCACTACCAGTAGGTCATGGGGGGATTTAGCCAGGCGGGTAAGAACCCGGCTTAGAAATCTATGCTGATGTGCGTTGGGGGCATACAAGGTGCATAAAGTTATGTCTCGAGAGTGCCATGTCCCCCTCAGAATGATGAAGTGGCCCAGGGGGTCGATGTAGGAGTCTGTGCAAGTGAAGGGAGTGCCCCGTTTGATCAGGATTGCAACCCCTGCCCGTTTGCGTGGACTGAAGGCCTGGTATATTAAGGGGAAATACCTGGATGCAAAGGTAAAGGAATCGCCCTTGGAAAAGTGCGACTCCTGTACCATTATAATCTCTGCCCCTGTTTGCCTGAATTCCCTAAGTGCTAGGTGACGTTTTCTGTTAGAGTTAAGCCCGTGTACGTTTAGAGATAGCAACTTAGCCATACTGTGGGTGGAGAGATCGTGGTTTGTACTTAGCTGGAGTTGGTCGAGCTGCATCTGGTTCTGGGAGGGCGAGTGGGGAGACCGCCGGGACGACAGCAACCAAGGCGTGCTGTCGGGTGCTGCCTGCACGGGAGAGGAGAGATAGGTGTCTGAAAAGAGAGAAAAGAGTGAGAACAAAGACAAAACATAACACTTCAACAATCAACAATGGGGGCCCGAATGGCCCGAGGGCCCTCAGGTCCCAACAGTTCCTTAAGGACCTCCCGACCAAAAAGTCCGAAGGCATAGGTCGGGGGGGCAGGGGGGTGGCGTGGAGGAACTCCACTGTGGGGGTTAGGGGAATAGGAACTCTTAGGCTATCAGCCATGGGGGGGTCCGTGATCAAAAGGACAGCCTCTTCGACTTCTCATCCGAGATAGGCCCGATGTGTGGCGTAGGGGTAAGGCTAGGGCAACCGGGGGTGAATGGTGGGGTAAGAGCACAGAAAAAAGCAAAAGTCCAAAAACAGCAACAGGACCGGAGAGTCTCCAGCAGTGTTCGAGGCGAATTTCGTGGCCGGGGCGACCAACTTAGGAGTGCTTGTGCCTGGGGGAGTTGCGGGCAGGGTCCCGGCCCCTGGGACGTTTAGGCGGCGGGACTCTCTGCCAGACTACTGGTGGGGGGGGGCGGTGTGGCCACGAGGTCCCAATCCGGTAGCCGGGGGACGGGAATGTCCAGAGTTTTGCAGAAGTCATCCAGGTCTTCTGGGTAGCGTAGGGTGGCTGAGGTCCCCTGGTGGTTGGCGGACAGGCTAAAGGGGAAGCCCCATCGGTACACAATGTCCTTGTCTTGCAAGGTGCGGAGCAGGGGTTGTAGTAGGCGTCGTTTCTGCAATGTGATCCAAGATAGATCCGGGTAGAGCTGTAGAGGGTTGTTGTCAAAGCGGAGGTTGCGCATGGGACGGGCTTTGCGCATTATGTTTTCCTTCAGCGGGTAGGAGTTTATGCGGCATATGACGTCCCGTGGTTTGGAGGCTGGGCCCTTTGGTTTAAGGGCTCGGTGGGCTCTGTCCATCTCAATGGTCTTGTCTGTTGGTTCCCCCAATATTTCGTTAAATAAATTCTGAAGGGTGAGCTGCAGATCTTCTGCCCCGTCTGCCTCAGGGAGGCCGCGTATGCGGATGTTGTTGCGGCGCCCCCTGTTGTCCAGGTCTTCAACATGCCGCTGCATGTCCCTTAACATGAGACGGTGGTCTGACGCCTGAGTCTGGGTGCGATGTACTGCTAGTTTAGTCTCTTGGATCTCCTCCTCTGCCATTTCCATTCTGTCGTTCAAATGTTTGAGGCCCGTTTGGAGGACTTGAATTTCAGCGCGGCATGTCGCCTTAACGTCCTCCACAAGCTGTTTGAAATCATCTTTAGTGGGGATGGCTTGCAAGTAGGACTGCCATGGTGGGGGGGGGTGGTAGGGGGGTCCCCTGGCATCATAGGTGGGCTGTAGTGGGTCAGTGGGGGATAGGTGGCGAGCGGAAGCTGGTTCCCTGTGCTGTCTAGCCTCTCGGGGGGGTTGCTGGGGTAATTCCCATGGGTTGGACCAGGCCTCAGCCTGATCCCCGGGTGGGGTGTGGGCCCTCCCGTGCCAGGGAGCGCTGGTGCTGGTCATGGAGGCATATGAGGGGGGAGAGATCCCCAGCTGAACCCCAGGCTCCAGGTGAGTAGGTGTTTGGGTCTGTCTCTGAGCTGCTGGGGAGGTGGAACCCGGCCTAGTAGTAGCAGAGGAGCTGCTGCGTTCTGGAAGGCCCATGGAGGCCTGGGAGCATGCGGAGGCCTGCAGGGCCGGAAAATCCTCCTCAAGCGTGAAGGAGGGGGAGAGCTGTGATCCGCCGTGCTGTTCGGGGTCCGGGGCCGTTCGTAGCAGGCGGGGGAAGGCCCCTGTGCATTGCGTGTCCCGCTCCAGAGAGGCAGTGAGGGCTGGGGCCTGTGACTCGTGGTCCGCTGCGGGGGGGTGGGGGTGCACAGATTCACTCACCCACGGCTGCGAGCCATCCTGGCTCAGGGATGGAGCGGTGGACTGCCCTCGCGTCGGGGATGGCTCCGGATGGTGAGGCAGGAGGGAGCGAGGCGGAGAGACCTCCGTTCTGTTGGTGGCCGCGTCCGGCGCCATCTTGTCTCCTCCGCCCGGCGGCATGTCGGGCGGTTTAAAGTAGTCCTTGAGGGTCGCAGCGGAGCCTGGCGGGGGTTGGGATGATCCCCTTGTCTTGCTGGATCTGGTGGTCCGCGATCCGCCCATGGATGGCGGCGATTACCCCCGGTTTTTTGCCTGTAAGCTGCGGGCTGGAGAGGAGCTCTCAGGGGATGCTTCCTTCCAGGCTGGCTTCCGGTCACGCCCCCCCTTTGTATATTTTTATTGCATATTTTTTTGTTTGTTGCATATCTTTTGTTCTCAGGAATAATATATATAGCTATTCTCTAATGTTTTGTTCTTTCTATTTTTTTATTTGTTCTTTGTGTATTTTTTTTATTATTTTGCATATTTTTTATGTTCAGTCTATAATTTTTTTTTCTGTATTTATTTCAAATATTGTTAGGGAATAATATTACATTTTTCTTTTATAGGTAGATAGTAAATATTGTCAGGGCTTTTTTTCTCAGAGAATAAGCGCAGGAACTCCTCCTTTCTGAGTCATCCCTTGACTCCACCCCCTACCCACCTCCAAGCACTGTTCCTTGGTTCCACCTCCTAGCCACCTCCCAGTACCACCCCTTTTAGAGAATACAAAACCAAGTATCATTTTATAGTGCTAAGTATTATCAACAATGAACACCCAGTGACAATACACTCCCAACAGCCAGCATCAATAGACCCTACAGCAGCCAGCAATACTAGACCCCTCCCTCCAGCAATGATTGACCCCCTGCAGCATAAGACCCACCCCAGCAACAATACAACCTCCACTGGCAACAACAGACCTCCACAGCAACAATAACCCCCCCCCCCCCCCTGCAAAAATAAGTCCCCTCCAGCAACAATACATTTCCCAGTAGCCAGCATTAATAGACAATCCAGCAGCCAGCAATAAAGACCCCTTCTTCAACAGTAAATCCCTCCCAGCAACATAAGACTCACCCAGCAACAATAGATCCCCTATCCTCAGTGGATAGATTCCCTCCAGCAACAACAGATTCCCCAGCACCAGCATCAATAGATCCTCCAGCACCCCTTGCCATTACATATATTCAGTTCTGGAGGTGCCGGAACTGCGTTCCCCCGCATTCCCACTGGAAAAAAGCCCTGAATATTGCATATAAATGTTTAATAATTATTATCTCTAGACTCATTTTCACATTTACCAAGCTAATTTTAACTTCTTCCCAAAAAAATGAGCTGAAAGAGTGAAAGGGTTGACAATATCCCCATCCCTTTCCCTTCTCTTCTGGCTCTGTACAGCTCTAAACAGAGTTTCAGTTATAGAGGGACAGTCTGAAAGCAATCTGCTTCTGTTGTGCTCTTTCTTTATAAAAACCATAATGTGTTTGGTAAACATTGTATTAAATGTTTATGTGTAAAATAAAGACTTTATGTAAATACAAAAAATATATGAACATACACAATATTACCAAAAGTATTGGAAAGCCTACCTTTACATGCACATGAACTTTAATGGCATCCCAGTCTTAGTTTGTGGGGTTGGTGACTGACCTCACAAAAGTGCTTCTGGAAGAATGGTCAAACATTCCCATAGACACACTCCTAAACCTTGTGAACAGCCTTCCCAGAAGAGTTGATGCTTTTATAGCTTTAAAGGGTGGGCCAACTCAATATTGAACCCTACAGACTAAGACTGGGATGGCATTAAAGTTCATGTGTATGAAAAGGCAAGCGTCTCAATACTTTTGGTAATATAGTGTAGTTTTAACATATATTCTTTAAAAAAAAAGTACCCAATTCACCCATGGTTCAATTAATCTGATTGTGAAGTAGTTCTGCCTTGGTCGTTACTAGTGGCGGCCGGTGGTAATCAAAAAGCTTCATGGGGGGGCGGCAAACAGTATTAATGCACATACCCTGTTCAGTCGGGTCTGGAGCACTTACCCCATCTATGGCGGCTTCCCCTGCTCTTCATGGGCATTGCAGCGGCTTCCGGTTCCTCCCTCCTCTGCAGCCAATTGGGACTCTTCTCTTTTCGGGCCAATCGGAAAACAGGTGTCAGTCCCGCTTCTGATTGACCGGATTGAAGAACAGTGTTTCAATAGCAGATATTCATTTGCTGTTGTAACACCTGGGTTGGCTTGTAGCCCAATGCTCTGTGCCACGAGCTCACCCTATTTTGAAGCCTATTAGAGCCTCTGGGGTAGATTCAGGTAGGAGATACGACGGTGTATCTCCAATTACGCCGTCGTATCTCTGAGTGTGAAGCGTCGTATCTTGGCGCCTGATTCAAAGAATCAGATACGCCAGAATTTGTTTAAGATACGGCCAGCGTAAGTCTCCTACGCCGTCGTATCTTAACTGCATATTTACGCTGGCCGCTAGGTGGCCCTTCCGTCGATTTGCAAGAAATATGCAAATTAGGTAGATACGCTGATTCAGAAACGTACATCCGCCCGGCGCATTTTTTTTCGTCGTTTACGCTAGTTTTTTTCCGGCGTAAAGTTACCCCAGCTATATGAGGCGTATCCTTTGTTAAGTATGGACGTCGTTCCCGCGTCGAATTTTGAAAATTTTACGTCGTTTGCGTAAGTCGTCCGTGAATGGGGCTGTGCGTAATTGACGTTCACGTCGAAAGCATTGGCTTTTTGCGGGTTAATTTAGAGCATGCGCACTGGGTTACTTTCACGGACAGCGCAGTTAGTAAAAAACGTCATTTACGTGGGGTCATGTTTTATTTACATAAAACACGCCCACCTCTTCACAATTTGAATTAGGCGCGCTTACGCCGGCAGATTTATGCTACGCTGCCGTAACTTAGGGCGCAGGTTCTTGGTGAATACAGAACCTGCCTCACTAAGTTACGGCGGCGTAGCGTATCTACCCAGTCCGCCCTAGCTTCATATGAATGTCTGGCCATTTAACCACTTTCCGCCCGCCAATGACATATTGACGGCGGCAAAGTGGTTGTAGAATCCTGACTGGACGTCATATGACGTCCTCAGGATTCTGAGCCGATGCGCGCCCCCGGGGGCACGCATCGCGGCGATCGTTGCTGCAGAGTGTCAGTCTGACACCCCGCAACACCGATCTCAGTAAAGAGTCTCTCACGGAGACTCTTTACCACGTGATCAGCCGTGTCCAACCACGGCTGATCATGATGTAAACAGGAAGACAGACAGACGCGAGTAGAGGAGAGCCGATCGGCGGCTCTCCTGACAGGGGGGGTTCGCGCTGATTGATTTTATCAGCGCAGCCCCCCCTCGGATCGCCACATGGATCACCAGGGAAGGGCAAAAAAAGGGGCAAAAAAAGTCTGAAAAAAAAAAAAAGATGCCAATCAGTGCCCACAAATGGGCACTGACTGGCAACATAAGTAAATCAGTGCCGCCCCACAGTGTCCATCAGTGCCGCCCCACAGTGTCCATCAGTGCCACCCCACAGTGTCCATCTGTGCCACCCCACAGTGCCCATCTGTGCCACCCATAAGTGCCGCCCATGAGTGCCCATCTGTGCCGCCCATGAGTGCCCATCAGTGCCGCCCATGAGTGCCCATCAGTGCCGCCTATGTGTGCCCATCAGTGCCGCCTATGTGTGCCCATCAGTGCCGCCTATGAGCGCCCATCAGTGCCGCATACCAGCGCCGCCAATCAGTGTCACCTCATCTGTGCCCGTCAGTACTACCTCATCGATGTTCATCAGTGCCATCTCATCAGTACCGCCATATCAGTGCCCGTAATTGAAAGAGAAAACTTACTTATTTACAAAAAAAATTACAGAAAAAAAAAAACGTAATTTTTTTTCAAAATTTTCAGTCTTTTTTTAGTTGTTGCACAAAAAAAAAATCGCAGAGGTGATCAAATACCACCAAAAGAAAGCTCTATTTGTGGGGAAAAAGGATGCCAATTTTGTTTAGGTACAGTGTAGCATGACCGCGCAATTGCCATTCAAAGTGCGACAGTGCTGAAAGCTGAAAATTGGCTTGGGCGGGAAGGTGCGTAAGTGCCCGGTATGGAAGTGGTTAAACATGCCTTCCTCTGTGGCTGCAGGCGTGCTTATGGTCATGTCTTTATCAAAACTTGATGATGCAGACCTACAACTGGATTCCTGCAATCCACGGGTATTATTCAGAACGCAGAATGAGAAAATAGATATACAAACATGTTTTTTATTGTCGTACTATGCCTGATCTTTCATCCCGAGGTTGCCTGGAGTCTCATATTGAAACTGTGTCAAGCTTATCCATTGTGAATGTGACTAGTACCACTTTTCATTTGAGCCTTGCTGGCTCTTTATAACAGGGAGCGATTCCATCGCAGGAGTGATTTTACTTACTGTACGCAGCACTGCGCCACAAAACTGAAAGAACGCACAAGGCCGCTGATCTGAGATTGTAAACCTGTTGTAAATCTGTATAATCTAGCTGTGTATTAGTTTCCTGTGTGTGATTAGAAGCTTCATCAACAATGTGTTATAATGGCTGTTTTTATTTTATGAGTGATGTCACCGCTCAGGACTTGTGGCAGATTGAATACACGGTTTTAACTTTGTGATTTTTATGTGAAAATGTGTGTCAGTATAATGGCAGCAGTAAATAAGGAGCCGAAGAGCTTTGGCAGGTCACGTGTTTTTTTTTTTTTGTTTTTTTTACTGCCCTTTTTTTTGGGGGGGGGCTCTAAATGGTGATGAAGTCTTTATGTCAGGGATAAGCAATCAGCGGACCTCCAGCTGTTGCAGGACTACAAGTCCCATGAGGCATAGCAAGACTCTTGACAGCCACAAGCATGACACCCAGAGGCAGAGGCATGCAACAGCTGGAGGTCCGCTCATTGCATATCCCTGCTTTAGGTCATCAGATTATAGAGACTCGCTGCTGCCCTCTACAGCCTTCCCTCGTCTCTCCCTTGTAATTGCATTACTAACTTTTCCTGGCAGGTTACGTTCACACTGGCAGTTAAAGCGGAGGTTCACCCATGGAGAACACATTTTCCCTATAGATTGATGCTCGTTTTGTCTAGGGGAATCGGCTATTTGTTTTAAAATATGATCCGTACTTACCCGTTTACGAGATGCATCCTCTCCGTCGCTTCCGGGTATGGGCTGCGGGACTGGGCGTTCCTTCTTGATTGACAGTCTTCCGAGAGGCTTCCGACGGTCGCATCCATCGCGTCACGATTTTCGGAAAGAAGCCGAACGTCGGTGCGCAGGCGCAGTATAGAGCCGCACCGACGTTCGGCTTCTTTCGGCTACTAGTGACGCGATGGATCCGACCGTCGGAGGCCTCTCGGAAGACTGTCAATCAAGAAGGAACGCCCGCTCCCGAAGACCCATACCCGGAAGCGACGGAAGAAGATGCATCTCGAAAACGGGTAAGTACGGATCATATTTTAAAACAAATAGCCGATTACCCTAGACAAAACGAGCATCCAGCTATGGGGAAAAGAGAAAATGGGTGAACTCCCGCTTTAAATACAGACAGCGAATTCCTGCAACACGAAAACAGCTGCTGCCGAGAAGCCTAAACAGCTGACAGCGGCCACATCTGTTCACAGCTGTTTGCATGAAGTCACACATGGAGTGATTAGCTGTGGTTAGGGACAGATGATCTTCTCAGGGTGCAATTATTCTGAATACAGGGTGGATCATCTATCCCTAAGTACTCCACGTGTGAACATAGCCTTAAAGCGGAGTTCCACCCAAAAGTTGAAGCTCCGCTTATCAGCCCCCCCCCCCCCCCCCCTTCCGGTGCCACATTTGGCACTTTTCGAGAAGGTCCAAGGTTTTACTGTACAGTCATTGTTTGGCAGTACCACTGGATGCGGGCAGCTGTGGCAGTGGCACCCATGTCTACTGAATACAACTGCCGGCAGTGGAGATTCCTCCACTCACGCTGCTTAGCATAGATGTTGTAATTGGTTGATTTTTTTTCTCATTTAGCCCATGAACTGAATAAAGGGAAATCAAGTCTAGTATGGCCAGCTTAGCAGGATGCGAGGTTGGTGACTAGATCAGCTTTAATATTGATTGGACGCATTTTCCTGGACCCTCCCGAATCCACTTGTCAACCATGTGCAGGCAGCTGCTTTGGGCCTCACAACGACTGGGCCCAGGGCAGCTTCCCCTTGTTCCCTGTGTTAAAGATGGCCCTGTTTAGACTGTAAAATGAGGCACTGATGAGTGTCAAATACATCTAAATACAAAGTTATCCCCTTATCAGCCTTCCCGAGCGCTATTGGTGCGACTGCGCGATTTCTTTTAGCTCCCGGCTTTTTGAATTTTATCAACACTAACCGTTTCATAAATGCCACAAGCTTTTGAAATACAGAAATACAACATTTCACTACTCTAGGCTTGTAAAATCAGTGGCACTGCCAGCTAGAACACTGACATGTAATTACATAACAAGCAGCCTGGCTTTCTGACTCACTGATTGGCTTGTGGGACTATCTGTACATGTGTACATTTTGTATATAGACCTGACATAATGATCAGGGTACATAGGTTGGTGTTCTGAGTAGGGGTTGGAGTCTTGCCTACAGCACTGGCTGCCCAGGCAGTAAATGGAGCGAGAGCTCCTCCTATTGGAGGAACTTGTAAGTAACAGTTGTAACTATTGTACTTTGCCAATGCAATTTTAGTTTCTATGTGGAAGCTTCAATCTTAATGTATTTGTTCATTGTTATTCTGTTATGTTTTCATTGTTATTCTGTTATGTTTATGTGACCTTTTTGTATAAGAGATGCAAAATAAAGAATCTGTTGCAAAATAAAGGCTTCAAATATTCAGTTTTAAAGATGTCTGCATTCATTTTGTTTATTAGTAATGTATAATATTTACATAACTTCCATTGTTATCTATTTATAAACAATTCAAAGGTTTCTAATAGTCTCAGCTGTCTGTTTATAAGACCCCTTTCACACTGGGACCATCCGTGCGTTATCGCAAAAGCGCCGCTCAAATTAGCAGCGCTTTAACGCTGTTTAACCACTTAAGGACCGCCTCCTGCACATATACGTCGGCAGAAGGGCACGGCTGGGCACAAGCACGTACCTGTGCGTCCTCTTTTTGTGCCCAGCCGTGGGTCGCGGGGCGCGAAGCTCTGTGACCGCGGCCGCGAGACCCGCGGATCCGATCGCCGCTGGAGCCCCGCGATCGGTCCCCGGAGCTGAAGAACGAGGAGAGCTGTGTGTAACATAATAAATGCTTATATAGACGCGAGTTTCACAACTCGCATTCGGCGCTCTATAAGCATTTATTCCAATCCAATCCGAAAACAGCTTCCCCTTCTTCACTGTGGCGCCGTCATTGATCGTGTGTTCCCTTTTATAGGGAAACACGATCAATGATGTCACACGTCCAGCCCCGCCTCCCTACAGTTAGGAACACATATGAGGTCACACTTAACCCCTTCAGTGCCCCCTAGTGGTTAACTCCCAAACTGCAACTGTCATTTTCACAGTAAACAATGCATTTTTATAGCATTTTTTGCTGTGAAAATTACAATTGTCCCAAAAATGTGTCAAAATTGTCCGATGTGTCCGCCGTCCGATGTCACGGTCATGAAAAAAAAATCGCTGATCGCCGCCAATAGTAGTTAAATTTTTTTTTAATAAAAATGCAATAAAACTATGCCCTATTTTGTAAACACTATAAATTTTGGGCAAACCAATCGATAAACGCTTATTGCGATTTTTTTTACCAAAGTAGAAAAATACATATCGGCCTAAACTGAGGAAAAAAATCGTTTTTTTATATATTTTTGGGGGATATTTATTATAGCAAAAAGGAAAAAATATTGAATTTTTTTCAAAATTGTCGCTCTATTTTTGTTTATAGCGCAAAAAAAAAAAACCCGAATCGCAAAAACTGGCCGGGTCCTTTATGTGCATTTTGGTCCGGGTCTTAAGTGGTTAAGCAGCGCTTTTTGACCGCTAGCAGGCAGTTTTAACCCCCCCGTTAGCGGCCCCAGAAGGGGTTAAAAACGTCCATGTTGCAGCGCTTCCAAATCGCTTCTCAGGTGCTTCGGAAGCACTGCCCTTTCATTGCAATGGGCAGGGGTTTTTGGGAGCGCTGTATACTTTTTCTAATGTCCCGCAAGCGCACCACCCCAGTGTGAAAGCACTCAGGGCAGCATGGGAGGCAGTATTTCTAGTGCTAAAACGCCTGAAAAAGTGTGAAAGGGGTCTAATTGACAGAGGATATACAGAAATAACCCTTTCATGACTAAGCCTTTCTGACATTTGGTGTTTACAAGTTAAAATCCTTATTTGTTGCTAGAAAATTACTTAGAACACCCAAACATTATATATATATATATATATATATATATATATATATATATATATATATATATATATATATATATAATTAGGGCTAGATTCAGATAGAATGGTCTACCTATGTGCCGGCGTAACGTATCTCAGATATGTTACGCCACCGTAAATTTGGGCGCAAGTTCCGTATTCAGAAAGAACTTGCGCCCTTAATTACGGCGTAACGTATGTCGTCCGGCGTAAGCCCGCCTAATTCAAATGTGTTTGATGTGGGCGTGTTTTATTTAAATTCACTGTGACCCCACGTATTTCACGAAGGGCGCATGCGCCGGAAAAGCCTAACGTAAAGCCTAACGTAAACGACATAAAAAAATGCGCCAGCGGGATGTATGTTTCTGAATCGGCGTAAATACCTAATTAGCATATTCCTCACGTAACTATACGGAAGCGCCAGCGTAAATATGCAGCCTAAGATACGACGGTGTAAGACACTTACGCCGGTCGGATCTTAGGGAAATCTATGCGTAACTGATTCTCTGAATCAGGCACATAGATACGACGTCCCGCACTCAGAGATACGACGGCGTATCTGGAGATATCTGAATCTAGCCCATATTTTTTAGCAGAGAATCTAGAGAATAAAATGGCGATTGTTGCAATATTTTATGTCACACGGTATTTGTGCAGCGGTGTTTTAAATGCAACTTTTTGGGAAAAAGACACTTTCATGAAGTAAAAAAAAAAAGAAAAAGTAAAAAAAAAGGAAAGTTAGCCCAATTTTTTTATATAATGTGAAAGATACTGTTACGCCGAGTAAATAGATACCAAACATGTCACGCTTTATAATTGCACCCACTCGTGGAATGGCGACAAACTAGCCTACCTAAAAATCTCCATAGGCGACTTTTTTTTTCGGTTACCAGGTTAGATTTACAAAAGAGGTCTAGGGCTAGAATTATTGCTCTCGCTCTGACGATCGCGGCGATACCTCACTTGTGTGATTTGAACACCGTTTACATATGCGGGCACAACTTCCGTATGCGTTTTCTTTGCTGCTCAAGCTCGCAGGGACGGGGGCGCTTTTAAAAAAGAAAAATCGTATTTATTTTTATAATATAAAATTGTGTTTTTTAAAATAAAAAATAAAAATTGATCACTTTTATTGTAAACATCCCTTGTGACAGTAATAGGTGGTGACAGGTACACTTTATGGAAAGATCGGGGGTCTAAAACACTGCTCAAGAAATACAGAGGAATCCGGCTGAGAAAGGTTGGATTATATAGAAAAATACAGAGGATTCCATTGGTGATCTCCTACTGAAAAGTTGCTTGGCTGTTATGCTGAATCTCTGGCTTCAGTACTTTCCACTGAGTACAAATGTGCACTAGTGTTGCTCACGAATATTCGCATTGCGAATATTCGACTCGAATATAGCATATTCGAGAAATCGCGCTATATTTCGAATTTCGCGGTGAATATTCGCAATTCCGAATATTCGCATTTTTTCAATTTGATTTTTAAAACAGATCACATCCTATCGACGTCTAAAAGCATTGCTGGTATGTTTAGAGACCCTGGGCCGAGTAGCTAAGCTGAGGCGATCCTTTTATGTTGCCAAATTGAAAAAAAAAAAATTGCGATTTTTCGCTATTGCGAATGCGAAAATGATTGCGAATTTTCGATAACTGTGGTAGGAGAACTCTGATTGTCTCTGATGCAAAAGGGGGGGGGGGGCTTTGTGTGTGTTTCTGTTATGAATATTTGTATGTTTGATATTATTATTTTTTGTAAGAAGGAAAAAATTGCGCATACCTTAAAAAAGGGGAGAATACAGCAGCAACTCAAAAATGTTATACTACATAATTTAATACAAGACAGAAAATGGAGTCGCTCTACAAGAATAAAAAATATGTCTAGTGACAAGACATGTGGGCAAATTATAAAATAAGCAAGCGCAAATAACTTGTGAAATACACAGTGAAACAAATATATAAAGAAATATAGTCCCAATAATAGAAAAATAATCTTTCATAAAAATGTCTTTGATATGTGAAGTGAAAAAAAGTCCAAAGCATGCAGCATGAACGTGTTCAATCTTCAAGGTGTTTGATTGACAAACGGCTGTGACAGATGGATAGAGTAAAGAATCACCACCAATGCAAAACACTTTTTATGTTGTATTGTAAAATATCACGAATATTCTGAGCCAATCAGAGTGCTCCTTCCGCATTTGCCGAATATTCGCAATTATGTTGTATTGTAAAATATCACGAATATTCTGAGCCAATCAGAGTGCTCCTTCCGCATTTGCCGAATATTCGCAATTATTTTGTATTGTAAAATATCAAGAATATTCTGAGCCAATCAGAGTGCTCCTTCTGCATTTGCCGAATATTCGCAATTATTTTGTATTGTAAAATATCAAGAATATTCTGAGCCAATCAGAGTGCTCCTTCCGCATTTGCCGAATATTCGCAATTATTTTGTATTGTAAAATATCAAGAATATTCTGAGCCAATCAGAGTGCTCCTTCCGCATTTGCCGAATATTCGCAATTATTTTGTATTGTAAAATATCAAGAATATTCTGAGCCAATCAGAGTGCTCCTTCCGCATTTGCCGAATATTCGCAATTATTTTGTATTGTAAAATATCACGAATATTCTGAGCCAATCAGAGTGCTCCTACAGCATTTGTCGAAATTGCGCAATAAATATCGCATTCGCATGTTGCGATATTTCGATAAAATATCACGAATATTCTGAGCCAATCAGAGCGCTCCTCCAGCATTTCTCGAAATTGCGCAATAAATATCGCATTCGCATGTTGCGATATTTCGATAAAATATCACGAATATTCTGAGCCAATCAGAGCGCTCCTCCAGCATTTCTCAAAATTGCACAATAAATATCGCATTCGCATGTTGCGATATTTCGATAAAATATCACGAATATTCTGAGCCAATCAGAGTGCTCCTACCGCAGTTATCAAAAAATCGCAATTATTTTCGCATTCGCAATAGCGAAAAATCGCAATCATTTAATTTCGATAAAATATCACGAATATTCGAATTTAGCGAATATATCTCGAATATTCGAATATATATTCGAGATATATCGCGAAATCGAATATGGCATATTCTGCTCAACACTAATGTGCACATCAAGATTAGATGACCATAGTAAATACAGAAGTCCTCATCTTCTCACTAGTTCCAGGTCATTCACTGAACTATATTAAAGAAAAGAAAAGTCTGCAAAAAAGTGAAGGAGGACTGCACTAAGGTAAAGGAAGCTATTTAGGAAAAACATTTTTTTACCTTTACAACCCCTTTAAGACCTGTCCTGAAATTTTCCAGTGGGGACACTAGTTCTGAGGGCCTTGGGGGGAGGGGATTCCCTTAATCTGCAGAGATTTCCTCTCACTTCTTGTTTGGCTATGGGGCAGGAAATAAAGAGAAATAAACGGATGGCAAAAAAAAAAATTAACAGAGGCTATAACCATTCCTTACTCTATCCATAATGGAAAAAAAGTGTTGCTTATAGTTTCACTGATGGGCACTGATGACATGGCACCAATGAGGTGTCCACTCCCCCCCCCCCATTAATACTCAAGCCCGATTTCGATCCAGCGCTATGCACGTCTGCAGCATCTCTTCTCCCCGCTCTCACAGGCTTGGCTTAGAGCATTGGGAGCCATTGGCTCCAGCTGCTGTCAGTCAAAAGCTGTGAGCATACCCGGGGGCAGGGCCTAGTCCCACTGTCATTATGCCATTGTCAATTAAGCTTTTCATATTGATGTAACAATTTAAAAGAGACAGCGCACCCAACCAGCTATAGTGACATTTCTTTGGGTGTTGGTGTATTTAAATACATTTTAGAGTGTTGCTTTCTCTGAGAGTCACAATTCTCTTCACTGTGTCATTTAACCACTTAAGACCCGGATCAAAATGCAGGTAAAAGACCAGGCCTCTTTTTGCGATTCGGCACTGCGTCGCTTTAACTGACAATTGCGTGGTTGTGTGACGTGGCTCCCAAACAAAATTGGCGTCCTTTTTTTCCCACAAATAGAGCTTTCTTTTGGTGGTATTTGATCACCTCTGCGGTTTTTATTTTTTGCGCTATAAACAAAAATAGAGCGACAATTTTGAAAAAAATGCAATATTTTTTACTTTTTGCTGTAATAAATATCCCCCAAAAATATATATTAAAAAAAAATATTCCTCAGTTTAGGCCGATACGTATTCTTCTACCTATTTTTGGTAAAAAAAATCACAATAATCGTTTATCGGTTGGTTTGCGCCAAATTTATAGCGTTTACAAAATAGGGGATAATTTTTTTTTTTTTTTTTTTTTTTACTACTAATGCTGGCGATCAGTGATTTTTTTCGTGACTGCGACATTATGGCGGACACTTCGGACAATTTTGACACATTTTTGGGACCATTGTCATTTTCACAGCAAAAAATGCATTTAAAGTGCATTGTTTATTGTGAAAATGACAGTTGCAGTTTGGGAGTTAACCACAAGGGGGCGCTAAAGGAGTTAGTGTTCACCTAGTGTGTGTTTACAACTGTAGGGGGGTGTGGCTGTAGGACTGACGTCATCGATCGTGGGTTGGACTCACAGGTCGCCGTATCTGGCCTCCATGGAAATACTGCCCACCCTCCCTGGCTGGACTCACAATCTGCCATGGCTGGTCTCTATGGAAACCTGTCCTTGGATTATCCTCACAGGCCGCCATAGCTGGTATCCATGGAAACACTGCTCACTCTCCCTGGGTTGGATTCTCATGCCACCATAGCGTGTCTCTATGGAAACCCTGACTACTCTCCTTGGATTGGACACATAGAGCGCCATAGATGGTCTCCATGGAAACCTTGACTACTCTTCCTGAATTAGACCTATAGGCCGCCATAGCTGGTCTCTATGAAGATGGGATCCCGGAGATACAGAAGAATGGCTCCCCTTTGTGTACAGTAAGTCTGGACAGCAGAGACAGTGTGGTGGAGGGACATCTTCTCTCAGATCACAATGACAGCGTCTGTACCTTTAAAAAGTCAGCAATGGCGGAGCCAATATTTCCATCCTCACAGGTTAAAACTTAATATGAGAGAAATACACAGCTTGGCATTGCTCACCAGCTTCTGAAAATGCTGATTACCTGGCTGTGATCCAGAACAAGCATGGAGCCAATGAAAGCAGATCTCCTAATCTGTGTATTTGTTCTGGGTCAGTGCAAGAGAAAGGCTCAGAGCCAGAGGATCAGCATGACAGCCAGGCAGCTCCCTTTTCCAGGAGGAGAGGTTAGCAGTGGCGGCCTGATGGTGATCCTAGTTCCTTGAATGTGAATGTAATCCCCAAATCTAGATGTATTATGTCTGCCATCAAGTCTCTCTGTATACAGTTTTCTTAAAGTGGAACTAAACCCTTCTCTCCTTTACAGCCAGGGGAGCTGCCATCTTAGCCTCTGTTTGATCTGCAGCTGCCATGATGCTGCACATGTGATCAGTTATGGCACCAGTCATTTGATGGCTTGACAGTTCGGTTGAGAGCACAAGCAACTGTGTCAGTTAGCATTATTGACACGCTTTGAATGTAACTGTTGGGAATCCGTTAAATTGATGGGTTTAGGCCACTTGAAGCAAATCCTATTGTGTGAATCTTTTTCCGAGTTTCTTACCTGGAGATCCTGCCAGTAACAGCACTTCCTGATGGGGACTTACAATGCTAAGCCACTGCTTTGCAATTAGCAGCAGTGTTGTCGGCCTGCTGTGTGCACTCTGTCATTTGGCCATTGGGCTGTCTATCATGTATACAACCCAACAGCCAACTGAAGTAGCTTGCATGGCAGGGTGACAACGGTGATATAAATTGTGGCCTAGGGTTGTCATCCTGCAACAGGAAGTGCTGCTACTGGCTGGGCCTCCAGGTAAGAAACTTTGTAAAATTCAATTTGTTTTTTTTCTAAACTGTATACAATGAGAAATGATGCCAGATATACTCAATAGATGATTTGGGGTTTCCATACACTTAGGGCCCTTTAACACTGATCAGTATTTGATGCACTTTTGTTGTTTATCCCCTTGGTGCCAACTCACGCCGATCCTTTAAAGGGTTTGAAATGCCGGGAGGCGAGGCGGGTGGGGCTTATGATCATGTGACTGCCGTGCTCTGCTCCCCAAGCCCATCCTTTTTTTTAAGCCTCAGGCTCTAATTATGGGCTGGATTCAGATACAATGGTGTATCTATCCGCGCGGCGTAACGTATCTCAGATACGTTACGCCGCCGTAATTTAGGGCGCAAGTTCTGTATTCAGAAACAACTTGCGCCCTTAGTTACGGTGGCGTAACGTATGTGTGTCGGCGTAAGCCAGCCTAATCCAAATGTGGTTATGCATAACCTGTTTGAAATAAAGTTTTTTTTTTTTTTTTTTTACTTAAAGCGGAGTTCCGGCCACAATTTTAAAAATAAAAAGTTTTTAAATATAAATACCCCTGTAATACACAAGCTTAATGTATTCTAGTAAAGTTAGTCTGTAAACTAAGGTCCGTTTTGTTAGGTTGTTACAGCATTTAGACACTTTATAAACTAGCATTAGGCCGTGGCCATCTTAAGTGTGGGCATATGAAGCCAGACTGTATTACTTCCTGGATTTTAGCTTTGCAGACCTTGCACATGCTCAGTGCTGCACAAGCATTTATTAAAAAAATGTTTGAGAAGGGGGGGGGGCTTTGAACCGCGGGAGCCGCGAGTGTAATTTATTGAAAAAAATTCTTGAGAGGGGGGGGGGAACCGCGGGAGCCGCGAGTGTCATGTATTTAAAAAAAATTCTTGAGAAGAGGGGGGGGGGGGCAGTCCGCGGGAGCCGCCAGTGTCATTTTTTTATAAAAAATCTTGAGCAGGGGGGGGGGGTGGATCCGCGGGAGCCGTGAATGGCATTTAATGAAAAAAAATCTTTTTGATAAAAAATCTTGAGAAGCGGGGGGGAGGGGATGGAGTCCAACCGCGGGAGCCGCGAGTGTCATTTATTTACAAAAATTCTTGAGAGGGCCCCCCTCTCAAGAATTTTTTTAAATAAATGACACTCGCGGCTCCCGCTGTTGGCCCCCCCCCCCGCTTCGCCGTGAATGACATTTAATGAAAAAAATTCTTGAGCTGGGGGGGAGGTGGCGCGGGAGCCGTGAATGACAGTTAATGAAAAAAATTCTTGAGCTGGGGGGGGGCGCGGGAGCCGTGAGTGTCATTTTTTGAAAAAAAATCTTGAGAAGGGGGGGGGGTCCAACCGCGGGAGCCGCGAGTGTCATTTATTTAAAAAAATTCTTGAGAAGGCCCCCCTCTCAAGAATGTTTTTAAATAAATGACACTCGCGGCTCCCGCTGTTGGCCGCCCCCCTTCTCAAGATTTTTTATGAAAAAATGACACTCGCGGCTCCCGCGGACTGCAAGCCCCCCCCCCGCTTCTCAAGATTTTTAATCAAAAAATGACACTCGCGGCTCCCGCGGACTGCACCCCCCCCCCCCTTCTCATGATTTTTAATCAAAAATGACACTCGCGGCTCCCTCGAACTGCACCCCCCCCCCCGCTTCTCAGGATTTTTAATCAAAAAATGACACTCGCGGCTCCCGCGGGCTGCACCCCCCCCCCACTCGCGGAGGCCGCGAGTGTAATTTAATGAAAAAAGAATCTTGAGAAGCGGGGGGGGGGGGCCGCGTGAGCCGTGAATGACATTTAATGAAAAAAAATCAAGAGCAGGGGGGGGCGCGGGAGCAGCAAGTGTCATTTATTAAAACAATTATTGAGTCTCAGAGGGGAGGGGGGTGTTACTGCGTGATTAAGAGGGGAGGTGACTCAACAATCCCACGAGTCTGTGCGGTGTAGGCAGAGGAAAACGACCGCGGATCAGGAAGAAGGCAGATTAGGAAGTCTGCCTAGCAACAACCGTTTTAAGGTATGTAAAAAATTTTTTTTACTCCACTAATGAATTTTTTTTGAAAGTGATGATGCAGAGTTTAATTTGAGGGTGGAGCTCCGCTTTAACTTTTTTTTTATTTGTAAAAACTTTGACAAAGTTTTACCAAAGCATAACATATGCAAACTTTCACAAAAAATTATGTCACTGTCTCACTATCTTTCACTGTCTCACTATCTCTCTCTGTCTCTCTCTGTCTCACTGTCTCTCTCTGTCTCACTGTCTCTCTCTGTCTCACTGTCTCTCTCTGTCTCACTGTCTCTCTCTGTCTTACTGTCTCTCTGTCTCACTGTCTCACTGTCTCTCTCTGTCTCACTGTCTCTCTCTGTCTCACTGTCTCTCTCTATCTCACTGTCTCTCTCTGTCTCACTGTCTCTCTCTGTCTCACTGTCTCTCTGTCTTACTGTCTCTCTGTCTCACTGTCTCTCTCTGTCTCACTGTCTCTCTCTGTCTCACTGTCTCTCTGTCTTATTGTCTCTCTGTCTCACTGTCTCTCTCTGTCTCACTGTCTCTCTCTGTCTCACTGTCTCTCTCTGTCTCACTGTCTCACTATCTCTCTCTGTCTCTCTCTGTCTCACTGTCTCTCTCTATCTCACTGTCTCTCTCTGTCTCACTGTCTCTCTCTGTCTCACTGTCTCTCTCTGTCTTACTGTCTCTCTGTCTCACTGTCTCACTGTCTCTCTCTGTCTCACTGTCTCTCTCTGTCTCACTGTCTCTCTCTATCTCACTGTCTCTCTCTGTCTCACTGTCTCTCTCTGTCTCACTGTCTCTCTGTCTTACTGTCTCTCTGTCTCACTGTCTCTCTCTGTCTCACTGTCTCTCTCTGTCTCACTGTCTCTCTGTCTTACTGTCTCTCTGTCTCACTGTCTCTCTCTGTCTCACTGTCTCTCTCTGTCTCACTGTCTCTCTCTGTCTCACTCTGTCTCTCTCTGTCTCACTCTGTCTCTCTCTGTCTCACTCTGTCTCACTGTCTCTCTCTGTCTCACTGTCTCACTCTGTCTCTCTCTGTCTCACTGTCTCTCTCTGTCTCACTGTCTCTCACTGTCTCACTGTCTCTCTCTGTCTCACTGTCTCTCTCTGTCTCACTGTCTCTCTCTGTCTCACTGTCTCTCTCTGTCTCACTGTCTCTCTCTGTCTCACTGTCTCTCACTGTCTCTCGCTGTCTCACTCTGTCTCTCTCTGTCTCACTGTCTCTCTCTGTCTCACTGTCTCTCACTGTCTCTCACTGTCTCTCTCTGTCTCACTGTCTCTCTCTGTCTCACTGTCTCTCTCTGTCTCACTGTCTCTCTCTGTCTCACTGTCTCTCACTGTCTCTCTCTGTCTCACTGTCTCACTCTGTCTCACTGTCTCTCTCTGTCTCACTGTCTCACTCTGTCTCTCTCTGTCTCACTGTCTCTCTCTGTCTCACTGTCTCTCACTGTCTCTCTCTGTCTCACTGTCTGTCTCTGTCTCACTGTCTCTCTCTGTCTCACTGTCTCTCACTGTCTCACTGTCTCTCACTGTCTCACTGTCTCTCACTGTCTCTCGCTGTCTCACTCTGTCTCTCTCTGTCTCACTGTCTCTCTCTGTCTCTCACTGTCTCTCTCTGTCTCACTGTCTCTCTCTGTCTCACTGTCTCTCTCTGTCTCTCTCTGTCTCACTGTCTCTCTCTGTCTCACTGTCTCTCTCTGTCTCACTGTCTCTCTCTGTCTCTCTCTGTCTCACTGTCTCTCTCTGTCTCATTATGTCTCTCTCTGTCTCACTCTGTCTCTCTCTGTCTCACTGTCTCTCTCTGTCTCACTGTCTCTCTCTGTCTCACTGTCTCTCTCTGTCTCACTGTCTCTCTCTGTCTCACTGTCTCTCTCTGTCTCACTGTCTCTCTCTGTCTCACTGTCTCTCACTGTCTCACTGTCTCTCACTGTCTCTCGCTGTCTCACTCTGTCTCTCTCTGTCTCTCACTGTCTCACTGTCTCTCACTGTCTCACACTGTCTCACTGTCTCTCTCTGTCTCACTGTCTCTCTCTGTCTCTCTCTGTCTCACTGTCTCTCTCTGTCTCACTGTCTCTCTCTGTCTCACTGTCTCTCTCTATCTCACTGTCTCTCTCTGTCTCACTGTCTCTCTCTGTCTCACTCTGTCTCTCTCTGTCTCACTGTCTCTCTCTCTGTCTCACTCTGTCTCTCTCTGTCTCTCTCTGTCTCACTGTCTCTCTCTGTCTCACTGTCTCTCTCTGTCTCTCTCTGTCTCACTCTGTCTCACTGTCTCTCTCTGTCTCACTGTCTCTCTCTGTCTCACTGTCTCTCTCTGTCTCACTGTCTCTCTCTCTGTCTCACTGTCTCTCTCTGTCTCTCTCTGTCTCTCTCTGTCTCACTGTCTCTCTCTGTCTCTCTCTGTCTCACTGTCTCTCTCTGTCTCACTGTCTCTCTCTGTCTCACTCTGTCTCTCTGTCTCACTGTCTCTCTCTGTCTCACTCTATCTCTCTGTCTCACTGTCTCTCTCTGTCTCACTGTCTCTCTCTGTCTCACTCTGTCTCTCTCTGTCTCACTGTCTCTCTCTCTGTCTCACTCTGTCTCTCTCTGTCTCTCTCTGTCTCACTGTCTCTCTCTGTCTCACTGTCTCTCTCTGTCTCTCTCTGTCTCTCTCTGTCTCACTCTGTCTCACTGTCTCTCTCTGTCTCACTGTCTCTCTCTGTCTCTCTCTGTCTCACTGTCTCTCTCTGTCTCACTGTCTCTCTCTCTGTCTCACTGTCTCTCTCTGTCTCTCTCTGTCTCTCTCTGTCTCACTGTCTCTCTCTGTCTCACTGTCTCTCTCTGTCTCACTGTCTCTCTCTGTCTCACTGTCTCTCTCTGTCTCACTGTCTCTCTCTGTCTCACTCTGTCTCTCTGTCTCACTGTCTCTCTCTGTCTCACTCTATCTCTCTGTCTCTCTCTGTCTCTCTCTGTCTCTCTGTCTCACTGTCTCTCTCTGTCTCACTCTGTCTCTCTCTGTCTCCTGTCACACTATCTGTGACTGTTTTTCACTTTCACAAAAAAAAAAACATAAAAAAAATGGTTACAAATCCTGATAAGAAGAGGAGGGGGATGGGGAAAATGAAGTAGACTATTGGGAAGAAGAACCAGAGCTGGTTTATGTATTTGCCTGAGACACATGGGCAGAATTTGTGCGAATGTTTGCACTCGGAGGATATGTTCCCTGTGAGGAATGAGCAGGAGAGGAAGCATAGGGAGGCCTCTGGGTATTGTGCATTGAGCTGTACCAACGCACAGGGGTCTGTGGATAGGGCGGTAGATATGGCTGGGCTGGAAGGCAAGGGGGCTCATAGTAATATTGACAGGATTGTCTCTGAGGGGGTTCAAACTGGCTAATAGTGGGCAATGGCATTCCTGACTCTACAGCTTTAACCACTTAAGCCCCGGACCATATTGCTGCCTAAAGACCCAAGGGGTTTTTACAGTTCGGGACTGCGTCGCTTTAACAGACAATTGCGCGGTCGTGCGACGTGACTCCCAAACAAAATTGGCGTCCTTTTTTCCCCACAAATAGAGCTTACTTTTGGTGGTATTTGATCACCTCTGTGGTTTTAATTTTTTGCGCTATAAACAAAAATAGAGCGACAATTTTGAAAAAAATGCAATATTTTTTACTTTTTGCTGTAATAAATATCCCCCAAAAACATATATAAATTTTTTTTTTCCTCAGTTTAGGCCGATACGTATTCTTCTACCTATTTTTGGTAAAAAAAAACGCAATAATTGTTTATCGGTTGGTTTGCGCAAAATTTATAGCGTTTACAAAATAGGGGATAGTTTTTTTGCATTTTTATATTTTTTTACTACTAATGGCGGCGATCAGCAATTTTTTTCGTGACTGCGACATTATGGCGGACAATTTTGACACATTTTTGGGACCATTGTCATTTTCACAGCAAAAAATGCATTTAAATTGCATTGTTTATTGTGAAAATGACAGTTGCAGTTTGGGAGTTAACCACAGGGGGCGCTGTAGGAGTTAGGGTTCACCTAGTGTGTGTTTACAACTGTAGGGGGCTGTAGGACTGACGTCATCGATCGAGTCTCCCCTATAAAAGGGATCACTCGATCGATGCAGCCGCCACAGTGAAGCACGGGGAAGCCGTGTTTACATACGGCTCTCCCGTTCTTCAGCTCCGGGGAGCGATCGCGACGGGGCGGCTATAAACAAATAGCCGCGCCGTCGTCCCGGATCGCTCCCCGCGGGTTACAGACCGCCGCATGTACCGGGGGGGGGTCCCGATCGGACCCGCGGAAAGGCGGGGACGTACAGGTACGCCCATATGCCTGTACGTGCCATTCTGCGGCGGTCGGGAACCGGTTAAAGAACGCCACTTTTTATTAATTTCCAATCCTGTAAACACACATTGAAAAATAAGATTTTAATTAAAGTGGGTAGGAAACAAAATGTAAAACCAATAGGACTCCATAGTCTGTGAAGGAGTCAGCATGCCCTTGCATATTCACAATATTAACCACTTCCCGCTCAAAGACGTCATAATTCTAGCACTCTAAATTTGTAACTTGTAAAAAAAAAAATAAGTGACGCCTATGGAGAATTTTAAGTACTGACGTTCGGCGCCATTCCATGAGTGTGCGCAATTTTAAAGCGTGACATGTTAGGTATCTATTTACTCGGCGTAACTTCATCTTTTACATTATACAAAAAAATTGGGCTAACTTTTTATTGTTTTGTTATTTTTTAATTCACAAAACCTTTTTTTTTCCCCAAAAAAAGACGTTTGAAAAATGATTGCGCTAATACCGTGCGAGATATAAAGTTGCAATGACCGGCATTTTATTCCCTAGGGTGTCTGCTAAAAAAACATATATAGTGTTTGGGGGTTATGAGTAATTTTCTAACAAAAAAAATATGATTTTTGCATGTAGGAGAGAAGTGTCAAAATAGGCCCGGTATGGAAGTGGTTAATAGCACATAATGCTATCAACATATCAAGATGGACAGCAATATTTTGATGCTTAGGTCACGACAAACTGAGCGTGCAACAAGGACAGCAATATAGGGACAAAAATGATGTCTTTCTGGGACAAGGTGCGCACAAATTTACATTCATTAGTACAAACGGTAAATAAAAATACATACAAAGCAAAGTGGGTTTTTTACGAAAGGCAAATCAACTTTGCACTAAGTGCAAACTACAAGCGGATTTATAGCAACTGCACTTCCAGTTCCATTTCATGTGCACTTTGCAACTTGCACTTGTGCAAAGTGGATTTGCCTTTAGTAAATAAGTGCCACATGCTTTGGCTCTGCTGCAGCGAGTGACTGAACAGTACATTACTCACATGTTTCCATAACCAGTTCCCGACCTCCTCATGTACATTTACGTCGGCAGAATGGCACGGACAGGCACATCCACGTACCTGTACGTCCTCTGCTAGACGTCGGTGGGGGGTCCGATCGGGACCCCCCCCCCCCGTTACATGTGGAGTTCGGGTCCGCTTGGGGAGCGATCCGGGACGACGGCGCGGCTATTTGTTTTTAGCCGCTCCGTCGCGATCGCTCCCCGGAGCTGAAGAACGGGGAGAGCCGTGTGTAAACACGGCTTCCCCGTGCTTCACTGTGGCGGCTGCATCGATCGAGTGATCCCTTATATAGGGAAGACTCGATCGATGGTGTCAGTCCTACAGCCACACCCCCCTACACTAGTAAACACACACTAGGTGATCCCTAAATGTTACAGCGCCCCCTGTGTTTAACTCCCAAACTGCAACTGTCATTTTCACAATAAACAATGCAATTTAAATGCATTTTTTGCTGTGAAAATGACAATGGTCCCAAAAATGTGTCAAAATTGTCTGAAGTGTCCGCCATAATGTCGCAGTCACGAAAAAAATCGCTGATCGCCGCCATTACTAGTAAAAAAAATAAAAATGCAAAAAAACTATCCCCTATTTTGTAAACGCTATAAATTTTGCGCAAACCAACCGATAAACGATTATTGCGATTTTTTTACCAAAAATAGGTAGAAGAATATATATCGGCCTAAACTGAGGAAAAAAAAAATGTTTATATATGTTTTTGGGGGATATTTATTACAGCAAAAAGTAAAAAATATTGATTTTTTTTTTTAAATTGTCGCTCTATTTTTGTTTATAGCGCAAAAAATAAAAACCGCAGAGGTGATCAAATACCACCAAAAGAAAGCTCTATTTGTGGGGAAAAAAGGACGCCAATTTTGTTTGGGAGCCACGTCGCACGACCGCGCAATTGTCTGTTAAAGCGACGCAGTCCCGAACTGTAAAAACCCCTTGGGTCTTTAGCCAGCATATTGGTCCGGGGCTTAAGTGGATAATCTCATGATTACAGAAAAACACTGACAAGAAAGCATGCTGCAGTTGGGCAACACTTACCACGTTGATGACACTGTTTGGGGCTCATGGTGGACCAATTTGGTGTCAAAAGTTTGTATATTTCCTCTCACAGGTGCTGTGTCTTAACCCTGTCGCTGTGGTCCCGACAGGTTGAGTCCCACAAAGCTGGCCTTTCATGGACCAGGTTAATGAGGTCCTCATGGAGACATCTCTGGCCATGTTTCTTCTTGTTTCTCCTTGGGGATGATATCCTGGTGATGCACTTCCTATTGTCCAACTACTGCCTGCCTGGGTCATAGGTTAACCACTTCCAGACCTTAGGTGTTTTTCAGATTTGGTGTTTGCAAGACTAAAACAGTTTTTTCTGCTAAAAAATTACTTAAAACCCCCAAACATTATATATTTTTTTCTAACACCCTAGAGAATAAAATAGTGGTCATTGCAATACTTTTTGTCACACCGTATTTGCGCAGCGGTCTTACAAGCGCACTTTTTTTGGAAAAAATTCACATTTTTGAATTCAAAAATAAGACAACAATAAATTTGGCCCAATTTTTTTATATATTGTGAAAGATAATGTTACGCCGAGTAAAATGATACCCAACATGTCACGCTTAAAAATTGCGCCCGCTCGTGGCATGGCGTCAAACTTTTACCCTTAAAAATCTCGATAGGCGATGTTTAAAAAATTCTAGAGGTTGCATTTTTTGAGCTACAGAGTAGCTCTAGGGCTATAATTATTGCTCTCGCTCTAACGATCGCGGCGATACCTCACTCGTGTGATTTGAACACCGTTTTCATATGCGGGCGCTACTCGCGTATGCGTTCGCTTCTGCGCGCGAGCTCGTCGGGACGGGGCGCTTTAAAAAAAAAATGTTTTGTTTTCTTATTTATTTTTATTTATTTTATTACTTTTTACACTGGAAAAAAAAAATTGATCACTTTTATTCCTATTACAAGGAATGTAAACATCCCTTGTAATAGAAAAAAGCATGACACGTCCTCTTAAATATGAGATCTGGGGTCAAAAAGACCTCAGATCTCATATTTGGGCTTAAATGCAAAAAAAAAAAAAAAAAAAAATTGGAAATGTCATTTTTTCAAATGACAAAAAAAAAAATGTTTCTTTAAGACGCTGGGCGGGACTGACGTTTTGACGTCACTTCCGCCCAGCAGAGCTATGGGGACGGGCGAAGGAGATTTTTCCTTCAGTCTCGTCCCCGCTCAGCTGCCGGATGGTCGCGATCCCCTCCGCCGCTACCGACGGCTACGGTATGCGGCGGAGGGCGCGGGAGAGCGGCGGGAGGGGGGGGCCCTCTCCCGCCAGCGATAACGGCGATCTGGGGCCCTCTCCCGCCACCGATAACGGCGATCTCGCGGCGAATCCGCCGCGGAGACCGCCGTTATCGTTTACCAGACCGCGCACACTAAAGATTGATACCTCGGTTGTGGCAGCAGCTGCTGCCGTTACCGAGATATCAATCTTTAAAAAATGGACGTACATCGTCGTGCGCAGGTCTGGAAGTGGTTAAGTTCATTTATTAAGAAAAAAAAAAAATCTTCAAAACGGATGTTAACGGATCGGACGTTGACGGACATCATCCGTTAACGTCCGTTATTATACGTTTTCACGGATTTGGACGTAGCCTTGGTACGTTAAAAAAAACGGATACGATCGGATACGGAGGTTAACGGATGGTCATCCGTTTGCCCATAGGAATGCATTGTTGTCCGTTGACGGATGGCATAAAAACGGATATGTGTGAATGAGGCCTTAATTGCAATTAAATCTTAAGGCCTCATTTCCACTGGCGTTTTTACAGCCACGTTTCTGAGCGTTTTTTACAGCTTAAAAATGCCTGTCCATGTTATTCTATGGCTTCATTTCCACATAGGCGTTTTTGAGCTGCAAGTGGCATAGACGTTTTTGAGCTGTAAAAAAAACGCAGGACCAGGGCGTTCTGAAGCTCCAGAGTAGAGCTGTAAAAACGCCAGACGTTAAAAAACGCTCAAAAACGCGCGAAAACGCTCAAAAACGCGACCGCGGTATTTTTAAAGCTGCAGCTCACAAAAAAAAAAAATTTTTTTTTTTTTTTTACAAAATAAACATGGACAGGCGTTTTTAAGCTGTAAAAAAGCCTAACAACAGTGGCTGTAAAAACGCCAGTGGAAATGAAGCCTAATTGTAATTAAGAAAATGTGCCCATGGGTGTTGATGTCTGTACAAGCTGACAGAGAAAGTCGTTTCCTATTTATTAAAGGAACAATATATGGACAGCGATATACACTGGCAGCAATTTATGCACCAATTAGCGGGACAAGTAATTTTCTGGTCAAAATGTTGAA
The DNA here is from genome assembly GCF_905171775.1 of Rana temporaria. Taxonomy (NCBI): domain Eukaryota; kingdom Metazoa; phylum Chordata; class Amphibia; order Anura; family Ranidae; genus Rana; species Rana temporaria. The sequence goes on along the minus strand of NC_053499.1, from coordinate 131,172,686 downwards.
GATGTTGGAGAAATTTAGGGAAGGTTGTTTGATACTAGGGGGAGACTTTAATACGGTGTTGGACAGTGGCGGCTGGTGACGTTTTAGAATGGGGGGGCGCAAGACCCCGCCCCTCCACAATTGGCCCCTCACACTTCTTGTAAACCACATCCCTTATATAATCCACCTACTTTGTCCCCCGTATTCCACTTCCATCCACCCATAGTTTCAGGAGTATGCAGCTCAGCATCACAGGACAGAGTATACAGCCCCAGCATCACAGGACAGAGTATACAGCTCAGCATCACAGGACAGAGTATACAGCTCAGCATCACAGGACAGAGTATACAGCCCCAGCATCACAGGACAGAGTATACAGCTCAGCATCACAGGACAGAGTATACAGCCCCAGCATCACAGGACAGAGTATACAGCTCAGCATCACAGGACAGAGTATATAGCCCCAGCATCACAGGACAGAGTATACAGCTCAGCATCACAGGACAGAGTATACAGCTCAGCATCACAGGACAGAGTATACAGCCCCAGCATCACAGGACAGAGTATACAGCTCAGCATCACAGGACAGAGTATACAGCCCCAGCATCACAGGACAGAGTATACAGCTCAGCATCACAGGACAGAGTATACAGCCCCAGCATCACAGGACAGAGTATACAGCTCAGCATCACAGGACAGAGTATACAGCTCAGCATCACAGGACAGAGTATACAGCCCCAGCATCACAGGACAGAGTATACACCTCAGCATCACAGGACAGAGTATACAGCCCCAGCATCACAGGACAGAGTATACAGCTCAGCATCACAGGACAGAGTATACAGCTCAGCATCACAGGACAGAGTATACAGCTCAGCATCACAGGACAGAGTATACAGCCCCAGCATCACAGGACAGAGTATACAGCTCAGCATCACAGGACAGAGTATACAGCCCCAGCATCACAGGACAGAGTATACAGCTCAGCATCACAGGACAGAGTATATAGCCCCAGCATCACAGGACAGAGTATACAGCTCAGCATCACAGGACAGAGTATACAGCTCAGCATCACAGGACAGAGTATATAGCCCCAGCATCACAGGACAGAGTATACAGCCCCAGCATCACAGGACAGAGTATACAGCTCAGCATCACAGGACAGAGTATATAGCCCCAGCATCACAGGACAGAGTATATAGCTCAGCATCACAGGACAGAGTATATAGCCCCAGCATCACAGGACAGAGTATATAGCTCAGCATCACAGGACAGAGTATACAGCTCAGCATCACAGGACAGAGTATACAGCTCAGCATCACAGGACAGAGTATACAGCTCAGCATCACAGGACAGAGTATACAGCTCAGCATCACAGGACAGAGTATATAGCCCCAGCATCACAGGACAGAGTATACAGCTCAGCATCACAGGACAGAGTATACAGCTCAGCATCAGCATTTATTAATGATGCTGGGCACATTTTGTTACTGCTTGTGGGGGGGGGGGTGTCCATTGTGGTTGGCATGGAAGATTGTTTTTGCTGTTGGGGTATTTACTCTGCATTCACACCTGAGCAGAGCATACACTGAGTGTATTCTATGCATTTTTGGGGCTTTTTACAGGTGTTTCATAAGCATTTTATAAGCATTTCTGCACGTATAAAATTTTTTAGGCATTTTTGTTTTGGCTAATAGAAAGAAGTGAAGCTTTGTCAGTGCCGGCCCAAGACATTGTGCTGCCTGGGACCAAGAATGAAATGCTGCCCCCCCCCCCCCCCCCCCCCAGAAAAAAAATCACGCCAACCAAAAGGCCCCCACATTAATTATTTTATATCATGATAACTAAAGGGGACCCGTCATGGCTCTATACATGTATAAATGAGTATAAAGAGGACCTGTCATTGCTCTATACATGTATAAAGGAGTATAAAGAGGACCTGTCATTGCTCTATACATGTAAAGGAATATCAAGAGGACCTGTCATGGCTCTATAAATGTATATAGGACTATAAAGAGTACTTGACATGGCTCTATACATGTATAAAGGAGTATAACGAGGGCCTGTCATGGCTCTATAGATGTATAAAGAGAACCTGTCATGGCTCTATACATGTATAAAGAGGACCTGTCATGGCTCTATACATGTATATAGAGGACCTGTCGAGACTCTTTACATGTAAAGGAATATAAAGAGGACGTGCCATGGCTCTATAAATGTATATAGGAGTATACAGAGGACCTGTCATGGCTCTATACATGTATAAAGGAGTATAACGAGGGCCTGTCATGGCTCTATAGATGTATAAAGAGGGCCTGTCATGGCTCTATACATGCATATAGGCATATAAAAAGGACCTGTCATGGCTCTATACATGTATCCAGGAGTATAAAGGGACCTGTGAATTGCCGGCGGCCACAATGTCTTTTGCGCAAACTAATCAATGTACGCTAATTGTGGGGGTTTTTTCTGGTACCAAAAATATGTAGAAGAATACATATTGCCCTAAACTGAAGAAAATAGTTTATTTTTCAAAATTTTGGGGATATTTATTATAGCAAAAAGTTAAAAGAATATATATATTTATAGCACAAAAAATAAAAACCGCAGAGGTGATCAAATACAACCAAAAGAAAGCTCTATTTGTGGGGAAAAAAGGACATCAATTTTATTTGGGTAGCGGAGCTGGCGGAACGGGCTGGCGGGCATCAGTATGCTGCCCCCCTAAAAGTGCTGCCTGGTACCCATGGTACCACCCGGTCCCATCATAGGACCGGCCCTGAGCTTTGTGACATTATAACTCCTCATTTGGCTTGTTTCATTCCTCCTGAATTTACAGTGTGGTGTGATGTTGTCTTTCTCTCTTGGAGGTCATGAACCATTGACATTAGGCTACTTGTCTTTGCAGCAGCTGCAACAGCTTAAAGGAAGACGAGGAAGAAGATAACCAACACAAGGGATTCGCTGGGACTTGTAGTTCTCCATCTTCTCTTGGGGCTCATGGAGAAGATGGAGATTGGAGAACTACAAGTCCCAGCAGATTATACATACAATAAGGCTCTGAGGTGGATGGGTGTGGATTGCATCCCCTGGGGATTGATAGGCGCATGAAATCCACCACACCCATCCACCTCAGAGCCTTAGGCCCCGTACACACGGCCGAGTTTCTCGGCAAAAACCAGCAAGAAGCTTGCTGGGTTTTTTTTTTTTTGCCGAGGAAACCGGTCGTGTGTACACTTTTCAACGAGGAAACCGACGAGGATCTCATCGGGCCAAAAAGAGAACATGTTCTCTATTTCCTTGACGGCAATGGGAAAATTTTGCTCGCCGAGATCCTCGGCGGCTTCACAAGGAACTCGACGAGCAAAACGATGTGTTTTGCCTGTCGAGTTTCTCGGCCTTATAGTATGTAAAACCTGCTGGGACTTGTAGTTCTCCAATCTCCATGAGCCCCAGGAGAAGATGGAGAACTACATTTCAGATATGCGAGGTCCCCAGGGTAGTCGTATATGGCTTTAATTATCCACTTGCCGACCTCCTCATGTACATATACGTCAGCAGAATGGCACGGACAGGCACATGTACGTACCTGTACGTGCTCTGCTTGACGTGGGTCGGGGGTCCGATCGGGACCCCCCCCGGTACATGCGGCGGTCGGGTTCCCTCGGGGAGCGATCCGGGACGACGGCGCGGCTATTCGTTTATAGCCGCCCCGGAGCTGAAGAACGGGGAGAGCCCGTGCTTCACTGTGGCGGCGCATCGATCGAGTGATCCCTTTTATTAGGGAGACTCGATCGATGATGTCAGTCCTACAGCCACACCCCCCCACAGTTGTAAGCACACACTAGGTGAACCCTAAATGTTACAGCGCCCCCTGTGGTTAACTCCCAAACTGCAACTGTCATTTTCACAATAAACAATGCAATTTAAATGCATTTTTTGCTGTGAAGATTACAATGGTCCCAAAAATGTGTCAAAATTGTCCGAAGTGTCCACCATAATGTCGCAGTCACGAAAAAAATCGCTGATCGCCACCATTAGTAGTAAAAAAAATAAAAATGCAATAAAACTATCCCCTATTTTGTAAACGCTATAAATTTTGCGCAAACCAACCGATAAACGATTATTGCGATTTTTTTTACCAAAAATAGGTAGAAGAATACGTATCGGCCTAAACTGAGGAAAAAAAAAATTATATATATTTTTGGGTGATATTTATTATAGCAAAAAGTAAAAAATATTAATTTTTTTCAAAATTGTCGCTCTATTTTTGTTTATAGCGCAAAAACTAAAAACCGCAGATGTGATCAAATACCACCAAAAGAAAGCTCTATTTGTGGGGAAAAAAGGACACCAATTTTGTTTTTGGAGCCACGTCGCACGACCGCGCAATTGTCTGTTAGAGCGACGCAGTCCCTAACTGTAAAAGCACCTTGGGTCTTTAGGCAGCATATTGGTCCGGTCCTTAAGTGGTTATAGAGGAATAAGGAAATTATGATCTTTGAGTTGTTGTTTTACCTAGTTGTGTTTTTTTTTTTTTTCCTTCTTTCCTCCTTGCTGATCTCCCTTGGAGTCCCCTTCTCTTTTTTTTCTTTATAGCCGGAAAGGGGCGGAGTAGGATGTACAGTCTGAACTAGGAGCGAGAGAGGGAATGTAGTCACGGGGAATTAGGGGTGGTAGGGAGGGGTTTGGGGTGGTAAAAGGAGTAGGACGAATATAGGAGAGGAGGGATTTAAAGTCGAATGAGGATAGAGGTGTTTCCTATTTTTTTTCTTGGTGGTTGTTGTTTTTTGTTGTTTTTTCTTTTTTTTCTCACTTCAATAGTATCACCTTGGGGGGGGGGGGCGAAGGAGATGGGTAAGTCACCTAAAGTGGCCACTTATGAGGTGTTGGGAGGGGATTACACCTCCCTTTATTTTACAGGAGTAAATCTCTCCTTTATGACTTTCTAACTATTTGCACTATGTTAAGTTAATTGGGGGAAAGGCCATGTAGGCCGATACACATAATCACAGGAGATAATAGTCAACCACAGAGCACAAGGTTAACTAATATTACTATATATTTATTATGTATATATTTTATTTTATTTATTTATTTTCTCCACAAAAAGAACAGACACAAGGGCCAATAGTGGTCTCGTGGAAGTAGGAGGGGGTGTTTTTTTTTGTTTTTCTTTCCTTTTCTCTCTCCCGCTCCACTTTTTTCGCGGGATACAGAAGGACACAGTGGGGACAGAGTGGATATACCCCACTGCAGCGAGGGGTGAGGCAGAGGAGGAGAGGTGAATTATATACAGGGGTTGACAAATTTGCTTGGAATCTAGGAGCCAGCTAAAAAAGTTAGGAGCCAGAAAATGCGCCCCGTCCCGACGAGCTTGTGCGCAGAAGCGAACACCTATGTGAGCAGCGCCCGCATATGTAAACGGTATTCAAACCACACATGTGAGGTATCGCTGCGATTGGTAGAGCGAGAGCAATAATTCTAGCCCTAGACCTCCTCTGTAACTCAAAACATGCAACCTGTAGAATTTTTTAAACGTCGCCTATGGAGATTTTAAAGGGTAAACGTTTGTCGGCATTCCACGAGCGGACGCAATTTTGAAGCGTGACATGTTGGGTATCAATTTACTCGGCGTAACATTATCTTTCATAATATTAAAAAAAATGGGGATAACTTTACTGTTGTCTTATTTTTTAATTAAAAAAAGTGTAATTTTTTCCCAAAAAAGTGCGCTTGTAAGACCGCTGCGCAAATACGGCGTGACAGAAAGTATTGCAACGATCCCCATTTTATTCTCTAGGGTGTTAGGATAAAAAATATATATAATGTTTGGGGGTTCTAATTAGAGGGAAGAAGATGGCAGTGAAAATAGTGAAAAATTACATTAGAATTGCTGTTTAACTTGTAATGCTAAACTTGTAATACCAATGGCCACCACCAGATGGCGCCAGCTCACATCTGGTGGTAATAACTTGTAATACCAACGGCTCACCACCAGATGGTGCCAGCTCACAAAAAAAAGCTTTTTTTTTTTTTTTTTGCCCCCCCTTCCAAGCCAAGTCGCCAGGACCCTATTTCTAGTCGCCATGGCGACCTGGCGACCGGGATTTGTCGAGCCCTGATTATATATATATATTTTTTTCTCTTTTTCTTCTTTCCATACCTTTTTTTTTTGGGGGGGGGGGGTAGAATAATTGATAGTTTTTTTTTATATGACAATCTTAGATTTTCCCTGCAATGTTAAACTGTTTCTAGCAAGTAAATGACGGAACATAAGAATGTATAATGTTGTAAGGAATATTGTTAATAAAAATAAAAAAATGTTGATTATAAAAAAAAAGGCACAATCTAACACTTGACATTAAAAACAGAGGTCTTAGTTGCACACATTTGCAAATGGGGAAGCTGCACTACTTTGCCAAGGCTGCTCTGAAAGTGCGGTCCTAAGGCCTCGTTCACACAAGGCGTATGAATCCATACCCTGTGTGAGGGGTACAGGCGCTCTGTGCATCCCTGTGTGAGGGGTACAGGCGCTCTGTGCATCCCTGTGTGAGGGGTACAGGCGCTCTGTGCATCCCTGTGTGAGGGGTACAGGCGCTCTGTGCATCCCCGTGCAGGCAGTCACATTGCACAATTTGCAAATGTATGTGGAAGCTGCACTGCCTCGTCAAGGCTCCTCTGTACAGTGCAGTTTTTTGTTTTTTTTTCAAATTATTTTATTTTCAGAAATATTTTTTTTTTACAATAAATCACAATACATATCATATATTTTTTTTTTTTTGTATGTGGGCTTGCTGGCTGGCACTCTGATGTGGGTGAGCCTGCTGGCTGGCATCCTGCTGTGGGTGGGCTTGCTGGCTGGCACCCTTATGTGGGTGGGTTTGCAGGCTGGCACTCTGCTGTGGGTGGCTCCTTTTGTACAGTGCAGTTCTTTTTATATGTGGGCTTGCTGACTGGCACAATGCTGCAGGTGGGCTTGCTGACTGGCACCCTTCTGTGGGTGGTCTTACTGGCTGGCACCCTGATTTGGGTGGGCTTCATGGCTGGCAACCTGCTGCTGGTGGCTTACTGGCTGGTACCCTGCTGTGGCTGGCTTGCTGGCACCATGCTGTGCGTGGGCTTGCTGGCTGGCACCCTGATGTGGGTGGGCATCCTGGTTGGCACTCTGCTGTGGGTGGGCTTGTTGGCTGGAACCCTGATGTGGGTGGGCTTGCTGGCTGGCACCCTGATGTGGGTGGGCTTGCTGGCTGGCACCATGTTGTGCATGGGCTTGCTGGCTGGCACCCTGCTGTGGATGGGCTTGCTGGCTGGCACTCTGGTGTGGGTTGCTCCTTTTGTACAGTGCAGTTGTGGGTGGCTTGCTTGCTGGCTGGCACCATGCTGTGCGTGGGCTTGCTGGCTGGCACCCTGATGTGGGTGTGCTTGCTGGCTGGCACCATGCTGTGCATGGGCTTGCTGGCTGGCACTCTGCTGTGGGTGGTCTTGCTGGCTGGCACCCTAATGTGGGTGGGCATGCTGGCTGGCATCCTGCTGTGGGTGGGCTTGCTGGCTGGCACCCTGCTGAGGTTGGGCTTGCTGGCTGGCACTCTGCTGTGGGTGGTTCCTTTTGTACAGTTCAGTTTTGGGCTTGCTGGCTGGCACCCTGCTGCAGGTGGGCTTGCTGGCTGGCTCCCTTCTGTGGGTGGCCTTGCTGGCTGGCACCCTGATGTGGGTGGGCTTCATGGCTGGCACCCTGCTGCTGGTGGCTTACTGGCTAGTACCCTGCTGTGGCTGGCTTGCTGGCTGGCACCCTGATGTGGGTGGGCATGCTGGCTGGCACCCTGATGTGGGTGGGCATGCTGGCTGGCACCATGCTGTGCATGGGCTTGCTGGCTGGCACTCTGCTGTGGGTGGTCTTGCTGGCTGGCACCCTGATGTGGGTGGGCTTGCTGGCTGGCACCCTAATGTGGGTGGGCATGCTGGCTGGCATCCTGCTGTGGGTGGGCTTGCTGGCTGGCACCCTGCTGAGGTTGGGCTTGCTGGCTGGCACTCTGCTGTGGGTGGTTCCTTTTGTACAGTTCAGTTTTGGGCTTGCTGGCTGGCACCCTGCTGCAGGTGGGCTTGCTGGCACCCTTCTGTGGGTGGCCTTGCTGGCTGGCACCCTGATGTGGGTGGGCTTCATGGCTGGCACCCTGTTGCTGGTGGCTTACTGGCTAGTACCCTGCTGTGGCTGGCTTGCTGGCTGGCACCCTGATGTGGGTGGGCATGCTGGCTGGCACCCTGCTGTGGGTGGGCTTGCTGGCTGGCACCCTGCTGAGGGTGGGCTTGCTGGCTGGCACTCTGCTGTGGGTGGTTCCTTTTGTACAGTTCAGTTTTTTTTATGTGGGCTTGCTGGCTGGCACCCTGCTGCAGGTGGGCTTGCTGGCTGGCACCCTTCTGTGGGTGGCCTTGCTGGCTTGCACCCTGATGTGGGTGGGCTTTATGGCTGTCACCCTGCTGCTGGTGGCTTACTGGCTAGTACCCTGCTGTGGCTGGCTTGCTCCCTTGCACCATGCTGTGCGTGAGCTTGCTGGCTGGCACCCTGCTGCAGGTGGGCTTGCTGGCTGGCACCCTTCTGTGGGTGGCCTTGCTGGCTGGCACCCTGATGTGGGTGGGCTTTATGGCTGGCACCCTGCTGCTGGTGGCTTACTGGCTAGTACTCTGCTGTGGCTGGCTTGCTCGCTTGCACCATGCTGTGCGTGAGCTTGCTGGCTGGCACCCTGATGTGGGTGGGCTTGCTGGTTTCACCCTGCTGTGGGTGGCTCCTTTTTTTTTTTTTAAACTTTGTACATCTGATCGAATCACCCCAGTTCCTGTATTTTCAGGTCTCATGTCACCACAATTCTTTCACCTTCGCACCTCAGATCACCCCATCACTGTATCACCCTGAATGCCTGTACCCCTCTGCACCTTTGTTCTCCTCAAACCCCTCACACACATATCAGATCATCTCTGTACCCCCTACACATCTGTTCCCCTCAGCACCGCCCTCCGCACCTCTGTTCTCCTCAAACCCCCCCACACATATCTGTTTTTCCTGCACATCCCCCCCCCCCCACATACACATATCTGTACCCCCTGCACACCTGCCCCCCCCCAAACACATCTCTGTTCCCCCTTTGTACCCCCTGCACACCTGTCCCCCCCCCAGGTGGCTTGCTGGCTGGCACCCTGATGTGCGTGGGCTTGCTGGCTGGCACCCTGATGTGGGTGGGCTTGCTGGCTGGCACCCTGATGTGGGTGGGCTTGCTGGCTGGCCCCCTGCTGTGGGTGGCTTTCTGGCTGGCACCCTGCTGTGGGTGGACTTGCTGGCTGGCACCCTGATGTTGGTGGGCTTGCTGGCTGGCACCCTGCTGTGGTTGGGCTTGCTGGCTGGCACCCTGCTATGGGTGGCTTGCTGGAACCCTGCTGTGGGTGGCTTTCTGGCTGGCACCCTGCTGTGGGTGGACTTGCTGGCTGGCACCCTGATGTTGGTGGGCTTGCTGGCTGGCACCCTGCTGTGGTTGGGCTTGCTGGCTGGCACCCTGCTATGGATGGCTTTCTGGAACCCTGCTGTGGGTGGCTTGCTGGCTGGCACCCTGCTGGCAGGCACTGTCAACTACACACTACACACACTACACACTACACACACTAAAAACAACACACACTAAAAACAACACACACTAAAAACAACACACACAACACACCACACACCATACACACTACATGTTGACAGGCATGACAGAACAGGTTGACAGCAAGACAGGCCTCCTCACAGCCTGTCGATGTTTAAGAATCCAGGAATGTGTATTTTTCTTCCTGGAATTTCCAATGCCTTTACATCGATCGCTGATGGAGGAAGTCGACAGGATGTTTCCATGTCCATGTCCAAGGGCTGCAAAATGAAAAGACAAATATGAGATTCTGTATTCATAGATCTCTGACCTGAGTAAATATCAGGATATTGCTTAAAGTCCAATTCCAGAAACATGTATAAATTATCCTTTGCGATATTTGTGTGTGTGGGGGGGGTGATTTTTTTGCCTAGGGGTAGAGGAATAAGGTGTAATAATTTATTCCTTGCTTTGGACAACCTTCATTTATGCCGGTCCCTCACAGACCCTCTCTAAGCTTTCCCAGCCACGGTCACATGCTTACCTCACATACAATGTAGGACTGATAGGCCTGTATTGTACATGGTGATGCAGAGAGGTGAGGGCGAGGTTCCTCTTTCTCTGCCCCTAGAGTTTACAAGCAATAAAACATTAGAGGGCAGGGTGGGTGGGGGTTGCCTACTGTGCAATTTTTTTATTTTTTAAATTTGGCTTTAACATTGACCAACTTCTTTAATACGACTTGGAACCTTCTTCCTCTTTCCATGCAGTGGAGGAGCAGATAGGATACAAATCTAGAAGCAAACTACATGTCTGGTCCCCTGCCTTCCACCACACCATGATGGCCGAAGCCAAATGTCCTAGACAGCCCAGAGATTGTATTATGAACCATTGCACCTTCTCACTTCAACTGTCACTCCCAGCTGTGCACCAATGGGGCTTATTTACTAAAACAGGAGAGGGCAAAACCTGGTGCAGCTCTGCATGGTAACCAATCAGCTGGCATTTTTTTTGTCAAAGCTTTATTGAACAAGCGAAAAGTTAGAAGCTGATTGGCTACCATACACAGCTGCATCAGATTTTTCACTCTCCAGTTTTAGTAAATCATCCCCATTGTGTCTGATGCATAGAAAGTTTCATTCTTATTTACTTCTCCCGTAGAAAATGAAATACAGTGGAACCTCGGATTGCGAGTAACGCGGTTAACGAGCATTTTGCAATACAAGCACTATATTTTTAAAAATCTTAACTCGGTTTGCGAGTGTTGTCTCGCAACACGAGCACGATTCAGGCCAAATCGGTGTGCAGTACTGCGTTTGGCCTGAGGTGGGAGGCGCTGGAGCCGAGAGGAGCCAAACAGCGCTGATCGGAAATACACGGAAAGGCCCGAGGACAGCTCGGCTGACCTCAGCAAAGCTCAGGAACGGAGTCTTTGCGAGGTCAACCGAGGTGCCCTCAGGCCTTTCTACCCCTTTCCGAGGCTCTCCAGCACCCCCATCCCACCTCTGGCCGCATGTGGTATTGCATGCCATTGAAGTCAATGCGGAACAAATTATTTTCGTCTCCATTGACCTCAATGGGGAAACTCGCTTTGATATGCGAGTACTTTGGATTACAAGCAGTCTCCTGGAATGGATTATGCTTGTAATCTGAGGTTCCACTGTATTGACTGATTAGTCTGTGAGGTTTTCCTGCAGGCTGGGATATATCTGTATCCCCTACATTAGCTGTAAGGACACAGCAATGCTCCTTACAGTGTGTAACAATCTTCTTTTTGAATCCTCATCCTATAAAGATTTGTGTACTTACCTGGGCTACTGAGAAAGGTGGCCATCCTTTCCCTTGTTCCAGCGACTTCCAATTGATGAGCCTCATGAATAAATGCCGTCTTATGTCTCTGCCGACTCCAAGCCTCTTCTCCGGACATTTGCATAGAAGCTATAAAAGAGAAATTAAGAGTTATTTTGCATTCATTTTGCACTTTTTAGAAAAGAAAAAAAAAACTTTGACTACAGTGCGTCTCCTCCTGGCCGGTCCTTTCACCCATTGGACGATCAGAGCATGCGAAGACACATATAGCCAAGTACAGGTGCTGGATGTCTGCTGACATGGATGGAATTCATATTATATTCCAGCACAACAAATGAGCACACTTTATGATGTGCCGCCATTAGATCGCGTCTAACTCCCTGAGCTCTTTAGATTGGCGGTGACACTTAAAGTAGAATTAGAGCCACAAGAAAAGGGAGGAGATTGGATTTTTTTAAAGATCTTTTTTTCTTCTCATTAACATAATTTGTCAGCACAGGGCGATAAAAGCAGTTTGATGAATGGAGTTGGAAAGGGTTAGAACCTCTCTGTTAGGTTGCTTTCTGTGTCCCTCCTTGGTGGGATTTCCGTGTCCCCAGGACAGGATATGAAACAAAATGTCCCCAACAGGGACACAGACAAGATTACAATGATAGCAGATGATCTAATCCTCCCCGCTATGTTCAATAACCTCATAAAGTGATTGACCCCATGTGGCATCTTCTGAGCCCTCAGCTCCAGGATGAAGTATTCCCATTGGATGTTCACCATGGGATGAAGAAGCCAAACTACTCAACAGTCCAGCTGACAACCAGACTTGGCAACCCCCCCTCCCCCCACACACATTATACCCCTAAAGCAGCAGCAGTAGGCCTAGAAACCTTCCCTGTGCCTCTTCAGAATTAGAAAACGTCTTGTACTTACTCCATCTATGAAGTTCTTCAGGTGTTGGTCCATGTCCGGGGGGTAAACGGGATCTTCATAACTCACAGCCTTCCTGTATTCCTGGGTGGTACGGTTACAGAATGGCTTGGTGCCTGTAGCCATGATGTATATGACAACTCCCATGGAAAACCAGTCGGGTTCAAACTGGTAGAAGTCGCCGTTGATAACCTGCCAATCAGAGAAGAGAAATCAGTTACTTAGGGCCAAATCCTCAGCCAGGCGGCGTAACTTAACTTTCAGCAGTTAAGTTACACTGACTTAAAGTTTTTACCTAAGTGCCTGATCCTCAAAGCACTTACGTAAAAATTTCAAGCAGTGTAAGTTAAGTGCCGCCGTCGTAAGGCGTTCCTCCTCTCCGGGGGGCGTTTACAATTTAAATGAGGCGCGCTCCCGCGCCGGCCGTACTGCGCATGCGTGTGACGTCATTTTCCCGACGTGCATCGCGCGAACGTAATTGACGCCGGGCGGCTTTGTGGATTGCGACGGGACACTAAAGTTACGACGGGTGAAAAAAAGACGCGCCGGGAAAACAAATAATTATAAAAAAAAATGACAGCGTCGCTCGGCATGCATTCCTGAGGGAGAACTCCATGCCAATTTTCAATGAAAAAAACGGCATGGGTTCCCCCTCAGGAGCATACCAGGCCCTTAGGTCTGGTATGGGTTGTAAGGAGACCCCCCTCCGCCGCAAAATTGACGTAGGGGGTCCCCCTACAATCCATACCAGACCCGTATCCAAAGCACGCTACCCGGCCAGCCAGGAAGGGAGTGGGGACGAGCGAGCGCCCCCCCCCCCTCCTGAGCCGTGCCAGGCCGCATGCCCTCAACATGGGGGGGTTGGGTGCTCTGGGGCAGGGGGGCGCACTGCGGGCCCCCCCACCCCAGAGCACCCTGTCCCCATGTTGATGAGGACAGGACCTCTTCCCGACAACCCTTGCCATTGGTTGTCGGGGTCTGCGGGCGGAGGCTTATCGGAATCTGGGAGTCCCCTTTAATAAGGGGGCCCCCAGATACCGGCCCCCCACCCTAAGTGAATGGATATGGGGTACATCGTACCCCTATCCATTCACCTGTAGGCAAAAAGTAAAAGTTATTAAACACACAACACAAGGCTTTTTAAAATATTTTATTATTCTGCTCCGGACGCCCCCCCTGTCTTCGTTATTAGCTCAATTACCAGGGGGGGCTTCTTCTTCCACTCTCCGGGGGTCTTCTCCGCTCTCCGGGGGTGTTCCGCTCTCCGGGGGGGGCTTCTCCGGACTCCGGGGGGCTTCTTCCATCTTCTCCCCTCTTCCGCTCTTGACTCGGCGAACCCCGGTTCTTCTGCAGCTCTCCGGTGCCTTCTTCTTCAGCGCTGGCTGCCTGCTATGTTTGTGTGTTAGCTCGATTTCAAACAGGCAGCCGGCGCGGTCTTCTGTGGCGTCAGGGTCTTCTGGTCTTCTCCCCTCTTCCGATGTTGCCTCGTCGCCTGTTGTCGCTGTAATGATGGAAGCGCGCCTTGCATCACATTTATATAGGCATCACCGTCCCATCATGCTCCGGTAGGTACCCACGTGGTGGGTGCACGTGGGTAGGCACCCACCACGTGGGTACCTGCCGGAGCATGATGGGACGGCGATGCCTATATAAATGTGATGCAAGGCGCGCTTCCATCATTACAGCGACAAGAGGCGACGAGGCAACATAGGAAGAACAGAAGACCAGAAGACCCTGACGTCACAGAAGACCGCGCCGGCTGCCTGTTTGAAATCGAGCTAACACACAAACATAGCAGGCAGCCAGCGCTGAAGAAGAAGGCACCGGAGAGCTGCAGAAGAACCGGGGTTCGCCGAGTCAAGAGCGGAAGAGGGGAGAAGATGGAAGAAGCCCCCCGGAGTCCGGAGAAGCCCCCCCCGGAGAGCGGAACACCCCCGGAGAGCGGAGAAGACCCCCGGAGAGTGGAAGAAGAAGCCCCCCCTGGTAATTGAGCTAATAACGAAGACAGGGGGGGCGTCCGGAGCAGAATAATAAAATATTTTAAAAAGCCTTGTGTTGTGTGTTTATTAACTTTTACTTTTTGCCTACAGGTGAATGGATAGGGGTACGATGTACCCCATATCCATTCACTTAGGGTGGGGGGCCGGTATCTGGGGGCCCCCTTATTAAAGGGGACTCCCAGATTCCGATAAGCCTCCGCCCGCAGACCCCGACAACCAATGGCAAGGGTTGTCGGGAAGAGGTCCTGTCCTCATCAACATGGGGACAGGGTGCTCTGGGGTGGGGGGGCCCGCAGTGCGCCCCCCTGCCCCAGAGCACCCAACCCCCCCATGTTGAGGGCATGCGGCCTGGCACGGCTCAGGAGGGGGGGGGGGCGCTCGCTCGTCCCCACTCCCTTCCTGGCTGGCCGGGTAGCGTGCTTTGGATACGGGTCTGGTATGGATTGTAGGGGGACCCCCTACGTCAATTTTGCGGCGGAGGGGGGTCTCCTTACAACCCATACCAGACCTAAGGGCCTGGTATGCTCCTGAGGGGGAACCCATGCCGTTTTTTTCATTGAAAATTGGCATGGAGTTCTCCCTCGGGAATGCATACCAAATGCCGTCGCTTGAATGGGCCTTTACAAGGTGTGACTAACTTTACACTTTGTAAAAGCAGCCCTAGTTTTACACCAGGCAAACTAACACTTACGGCGAAAAAACTAGGTACAAAAGCTTTGAGGATCGCCCTAAGTGCTAATTTGCATACTAACAGAGGCATTTCGACTCGAAATGCCCCCAGTGGCGGATGCGGTACTGCATCCTAAGATCCGGCAGTGTAAGTCCCTTACAGATGTCGGATCTTCTGCCTAACTTAGGAAAACTGCTTCTGAGGATCAGTTCCAAAGTTAGAACCAGAGATACGACGGCTTACGCCGGAGTATCTCTTTTGTGGATTTGCCCCTTAGTTCCTACAAACTTACATTCCTTTTATAGGGGAAACAATAATATATATTTATTGAACATGTATTCTAAGGGAGGCATTTACAAAGCAGCAGTATGTCCTTCCTGTGACAATAGCGCTACAATAATAAAAATGACATTCATAAAGCACAGCGGTGGAATTGGGACTTTGAGTGCTATTACAGGGAATGGGTGTAAACATAAAAAAATAAAAACTTAAGCGAGAGCCTAGTCATGTGACTCCCCCCAATCAAATCAGGGTTCTCTTTGTTATGCCAAGTATACAGAACTTCATAGGATACCACAGGCTCTACACCGTGGCATGCATTTAATGAATGGGCCGTAATTCTGCAGAGTGTAACAGAGAGCAGGTAGTGATATCTGCTCTCCAGTAGAAATCATTGGAACATTAACCTTGATGTAGCTTTTTACATTTTGATATGTTTACTATTTCATATGTCTATTATTATAGAGATTGTAGCTAGGCTCGCTTTAAGCAAGAGAAATAGCAAAGAACAATCACTGTGCCCAACAGCTAAACCAGGAGGCAGAGCCGGCCTATGCAATGGCTGCCCCCCCCCCCCCCCCCCCATGGACATATATTAACAAATTATTAAAAAGATTTTAAGACCCTAATGATTACCAATCAGGTGATTTACATTGCAGTGTTCTGTATACAGTCTAAAATGTTCATATTACAAGTATCAGATGGATAGTGATTGGATTGTGATATACTGAATAGATGAGGCCTAGTGATGGGTAAAAAGAGGGTGACTTACTTCTGGTGCCATGTATCCAATTGTTCCGGCTACTCCCGTCACCGTCCTATCGCCATACAGATCCATTACTGCCAATCCATAGTCTGCAATGCGGACATGACCTTTGTTGTCCAGTAGGATGTTCTCTCTCTTGATGTCTCTATGAACGATGCCGCGCTCGTGGAGGAACTCCAATCCGCAGGATATTTCCGCCGCAATGAATCTATAAAAGAGAAAAAATATTGATTATGACGGAATTACATTTTACAGTCATTAGATTTAAGTAGAAACATTATCCATGGGTAGGGGGAGGGGGTACCTGGCTCTATCCCATTACCGGTCCCACCTTTGTGGTTATTTAGGTGACCATACGGTCGGAGTTCTGGGTATGGCACCTGCTCACCATTTCTGGTCTCCTGGGAGATCCCATTGGTAGGATCCAGGCTATAAACATGCTTGTCACAGTAATAGGCATGTGACCGGTACTAGAAGACCCCAAGTCTCACCTCTGCCCTTAAAAGCATCCACAACACCAGATCTGTGTTTTTGAATGATTTTGATTTCTTAAAAATGTCAGGTCACAATGTCATCACATCCGGGTTACCATAGCCAATCACGGCTTTGTTCAGCTGACCAGCCAGTAGACGTGGCGGCTGGTCGTCTGGGTCTCCCGGGAGGATGGAGGAGCCTGAGAAAGCTGTGGAAGGTGCCGGGAGTGGAGGAAGTCTCCACCTGCTGCATATAAAATGAATCCAGCGGTTAGTTAGACGGCCAACTCTAAAAATCAGTACCAGGGTGATGAGGTACCGGTACATCATTGGTCCAGAAGTGTTAACCCCTTCATGCTGGTGGTATGCATATATGTGCCCTCTAGGTGGGTGGGTCTTATCGATGAGAGGCCGCATATATGGGTACCAGAATGTAAACAGAGCTGTCCTGAGATTGCACTCCCGGCACAGTTACCGGTGGCTAAAGGAAAGCTCCCAATCTCTACATACGATTGGAAGCTCTCTGATCATGTGACCACTGTGACAACCAATCATGGCAGTCACACGATCAGAAAACCCCGCTCCGTCTCCCGGCATCAGAAACCTCTCCACCTCCTTGGCGGTAATCCCGACTGTGGCTCGGAGTGAATTTTTAGTACTAAAAGCGGTAACCCCCGAGCCACACTCAGGCCTCGTACACACGACAGAGATTCTCGGCAGAATTCGCCGAGAAACTCGGTCAAAACCCGGATTCTGCCGAGAATCTCTGTCGTCTGTACAGTTTTGGCTCGATGGAGCCGCCGAGGAGCTCGACGAGAAAATAGAGAACATGTTCTCTATTTTCTCGTTGGCCGCGTTGTTCTATAGGAGAAGGCGGCCCGCCGAGCTCTTCGGCGGCTTCATCCCAAAACGAGACGAGGAACTCGACGTGCCAAGCACGTCGAGTTTCTCTGTCGTGTGTACGAGGCCTCAGGATCGCATCGCAGGATCCAGGCAAAGTAACTTACCTTGTCCCCAGGATCCTGTGATGTCTCCCCGCTGTGTGCGCGGGCCGTGTCTCCTCCACTCCATTCACAGTGCCGAGCGCCATTCCCTGCGAGCGCTGCGACGCACGGGGGCGGAGCACGGCGCCAAATTCAAAAAGTAAAAAACACACAATACATACAGTACACAGTAATCTTACAGATTACATTGCTGTATACAATTATCTCACACCCATTGTGTCCCTAGTAGTTTGTCCAGTACCCTGCATGTAGTTTTATATTATAAATACTTTTCTTTCTGCCTGGAAACTGGAGATCGTCCATAGCAACCAAAAAGCGGCAAACAGCGATAATAAATTAGAATCACTTGCAGAATTTGCCCGCTTTGGGGAAACTGGCATTGCAGAATGGCATGTGGATGAACTGTCTACTTTGAACCCCAACCCTACTATGATAATATAGAGTATCTAAGCTTGGGAGCGGCGCGGTGGCCCCTGCTGTGTATTGTGCCCCTCATATATTTATGGGTGGCGGAGTGACATCACTCTAAAGTATCTACGTCACATCTGGGTGGACTGATGTAGCTCTAAGCATTCTAATGGAGTCCAATGGAATTCGAAACTCCTAAAGCCTGGATTGTAAAAGGACATTTCTTGTAAAGATTGCTTTCTATTGTCATTGTGGTGATGAGACTTACCTTATGACGCAAACCGGAAGAGGCGAATAGTTTATGGTGAAATCAAACAGATCGCCTCCAGAGACGTATTCCATAGCGAAACAGGCAGAATGGCGCGTCTGAAAAGTCATGTGAAGCTGGGTGAGGAATGGGCACCCTTCCGCCTTCTGCATGACCTTCAGCTCGGTTTCAATGGCGTCACGTTGATCTGAAGTCTTCACGACGGACTTGATGGCGATGATCTTCTTGGTTGCGCTATGAGTTGCCAGAAAGACCTGAATGAGAGAAAAGAGAAAAATCATTTGTGTTATTATAGGAAAGAACGTTCTTCATTATTGGGAAAGGATGGAACTAGCATTGGGGAGGAGTCACAAGTCGTTATTGATGAAGGCTGCGAGGCGCCATGACGTCTTCTGATATCTATGACAGGGAGAGCTTTCTTCATGTTGTGTTCCCGGCTCCTCCCCTCCATGAGGCACAGTGACATCATTAAGTCTACCAATAGCTGGATCCGTTTTGGGTGGCTGGTACACATTGGCTAGATACTGGGGAGGGATTTGTTTTGTGGGTGGAGCTACTAATCTAATTCTAGGTGGGAAAATTAGAACTTACTTGTCCGAATCCACCTTCTCCGAGCAGACGGTGCAGGATGAAGGTTGATTGGCTGTCACAGCGTGGAGGTCTGACTTGTAACTGGACCGCTTGTATGTCACGGCTCGGGGGAGTCACAAGAGCTGGGACCTCTACTGCTGCATTCCTCATAGGCTTCCTAGATGGAGCGGCATTCCTCATGATGTTTCTAATCGCTGCGACACGTTTCATGGTGTTACTAGTGTCACAGCTCGGAGGAGTCACAAGAGCAGGGACTTGTGCTGCGGCATTTTTCATGGGCACTCTAGATGGTAAGGCATTTTTCATGATGTTTCTAATGGCTGTAACACGTTTCATGCTGTTTCTAGTGTCACAGCTAGGGGGAGTCACAAGAGGTGGGTCTCCCACTGCCACATTTTTCATGGGCTTTCTAGCTGGTACAGCATTCCTCATGATGGTTCTAATCGCTGCGACATTCATGGTCTTATTAGTGTCAGAGCTTTTAGGAATCATCCTTTTATCTCCTTTCACTGGTTAAAAACGCAGAGAAAATCACAGAAAAAAGGTCAGAAGAAGAAATCTCAGGAGATCAGAAAAACACGTCTTCACTCAGGAGAAGTCAGGACTCTTCTGTGCTCCTCCCCCCGGAGAGGCTGCTATTTATTGCGGCACTGTCCAATCACATCGCAGTATTATCACATGACTCCTCCCCTTATTATTGCTGTGATGTCATAGCAAGTATACAAGTCCAGCTGTTTCAACTGTCAAATTTCAAATGTTCTCTATTCTGCGGGGGAGGGGGGGGAGGGGGGGAGGGGAGATGACTGTTGAGATTTAAATTTCTGGAATAATCCAGTATATTCCGTTTTACTTCCCATTGATAAATGTCACATTCAGAAACACAATCCCATCCATGAAATGTGCTGTCCTCAGATTGGCAGATTTCACAAAGATAACACACCAGGATAAGGATCCTTTTTTTATCTTTTCCCATGTCAGCTCCGCACGGTTTTAACCCTTTCATGACCAGACCATTTTTGCTATTTAGCACTGTGCTGCTTCAATTGGCAATTGTATCATTATGTAACACTGTATACAAATGACATTTACAGCTTTCCCCCACAAATAGAGATTTATTTTGGTGGCATTTGATTTTATGGTGGGATTTTTTATGTTATTATTATTATTATTATTTTTTAATGATGCTCTGCAATGAAGGGCGCAATGCTCTGCAGTAAAAGGTGCGATGCTCTGCAGCCCTGGAAAAAGGCACAATGCTCTAGAGCGAAAAGGCGTGATGCTCTGCAGCCCTTGGAAAAAGGCGCGATTTTCAGCAGGGAAAGACGCGATGCTCTGCAGGCCTGGGAGAAAGGCGCGATGCTCTTCAGCAAAAAGGCGCGATGCTCTGAAATTTTTGCGTAACTTAGCTTGCTTTTAAGTATAATTGCAAAAAAGGGCAAAAAAGGCACAATGCTCTGCAGCCCTGAGAGAAAGGCGCGATGCTCTGCAGATAAGGCATGATGCTCTGCAGTGACAGGTCCAAAGCTCTGTAGAGAAGGGCATGATGCTCTGCAGCGAAAGGCACGATGCTCTGTAGCGAAAGGTGTGATGCTCTGCAGCCCTGGGAAAAAGGCACGATGCTCTGCAGCAAAAAGGCGCGATACTCAGCAGCCCTTTATGAACGGTGCAATGTTCTACAGAGAAAGGCACAATGCTCTGCAGGTAAGGTATGACGCTCTGCAATGAAAGGTGCGGTGCTCTGCAGAAAAAGGTGATGCTCTGCAGCCCTGGGAGAAGGGCACGATGCTCTGCAGTGAAAATATGCGATGCTCTGCAGCCTTTGGAGAAAGGTGCAATGTTCAACAGGGAAAGGCACGATGCTCCGCAGCGAAAGGCGCTATGCTCTATAGCGAAGGTTTGATGCTCTTCAAGAAAAGGCACAATGCTCTGCAGCCCTGGGAGAAAGGGCGATGCTCTGCAGCGAAAAGTCATGATGCTCTGCAGATTTTTGCATACCATAGCTTGCTTTTGAGTGTAATTGTAAAAAAAAGGGCAAAAAAGGCGTGATGCTCTGCAGCCCTGGGAGAAAGGCGCGATGCTCTGCAGATAAGGCACAATATTCTGCAATGACAGGCACGATGCTCTGGTGAAAAAGGCACGATGCTCTGCAGCCAACGGTGTGATGCTCTGCAGCCCTGGGAGAAAGGCACGATGCTCTGCAGAATTACAATTACACTTAAAAGCAATTAAAAACATTTTTTTTAATACATTTTAAAAAAGTAATTTTTACATTTTTTTAATAAATTAATTAAAAAATATATATAATTTTTTTTAGAAAATTGCGTTTAAGTGTAAATCTATTATGTAACTGACACAAACGAGGTAATTACGGAACTTGATGCAGGTTGCGGGACTTGACACAATCGCGTTAAAGAGCAACTTAAAATAATTGGACATTGATGCAATTTGCGACCATTAATACAATTGGGGTAATTCCGGACCTTGACGCAATTTGCGTAACTTGACGTAATTTGTATTAACGGTGGGACTTGACGCAATTGGTTGATAGCGCTGCTGTCAACCATCAAAACTTGACGCAATTTCGGGCCTTGACTCATTTTGCAACCATTGATACAATTGTGGTAATTGCGCAACTTGATGAAATTTGCGGAACTTGCCGCAATTTGCATTGCCAACCGTACTCGTCGCAAATGGTTGATAGCGCCGCTGTCAACCATCGAAACTTGATGCAATTCGCAGAACTTGACGCAATTCGCGGGTCTTGACGCAATTTACCTTAACCGCTGTACTTGCCACAATTGGTTGATAGCGATGATGTCAACCATCGGAACTTGACGCAATTTGCGGAACTTGATGCAATTCGCAGGACTAAACACAATTTACTTTACACGCGGTACTTGTCGCAATTGGTTGATAGCGCCACTGTCAACCATCGGGACTTGACGCAATTTTGGAACGTGACGCAATTTGCGGAACTTGACGCAATTTGCGGGACTTGATGCAATTTACCTCAACCGCGGTACTTGTCGCAATTAGTTAATAGCGCCAATATCAACCATCGGAAATTGACGCAATTTGCGGAAATTAACGCAATTCGCGGGACTTGCCGCAATTTACCTTAACCGCGGTACTTGCCGCAATTGGTTGACAGCGCTGATGTCAACCATCGGAACTTGGCGCAATTCGCAGGACTAAACACAATGTACTTTAACCGCGGTACTTGTCGCAATTGGTTGATAGCGCGGCTGTCAACCATTGGGACTTGACGCAATTTCGGAACTTGACACAATTTGCGGGATTTGACATAATTTGCGACCATTGATACAATTTTGGTAATTGCATCACTTGACGAAATTTGCGGAACTTGCCAGAATTTGCATTGCCAGCGTTACTTGACCCAATTTGCGTATCTTTGCGCAATTTACCTTAACCGCGGTACTTGTCGCAATTAGTTAATAGTGCCGATGTCAACCATAGGAACTTGATGCAATTTGCTGAACTTGACGCAATTTATCTTAACCGCGGTACTGGTCGCAATTAGTTAATAGTGCCGATGTCAACCATCGGAAATTGGCGCAATTTGCGGGACTTGTCGCAATTGGTAGATAGCGCTGCTGTCAACCATCAGAACTCGATCCAATTCGCGGGACTTGATGCAATTTATTTTAACCGCGGGACTTGACGCAATTGGTTAATAGCGCTACTTCAACCATCGGAACTTAACGCAATTTCGGTAATTTTTCACATTTTACCTTCATAGCGAAACTTGACGCAGTTCATTTAAAAAAGAAAAAAAATTCCCCTTTTTTTTAAAGACATACAAATGCTTTTACGTGTAAATGTATTTATGCGACTGACACAATTGGGGCAAAAAAGGTGCGATGCTCTGCAGCCCTGGGAGAAAGGTGCAATGCTCTACAGGTAAGGTATGATGCTCTACAACGAAAGGCGCGATGCTCTGCAGCCCTGGGAGAAAGGAGTGATGCTCTGCAGTGAAAAGGCGCGATGCTCTATTGCGAAAGGTCTGATGCTCTGCAGCCCTGTGAGAAGGGTGAAATGCTCTGCAGCGAAAAGGAAATGCTCTGCAGATTTTTGCATAACTTAGCTTGATTTTAAGCGTAATTGTAAAAAAGGGCAAAAAAGGCGTGATGCTCTGCAGCACTGAGAAAAAGGCGTGATGCTCTGCAGGAAGGCGCGATGCTCTGTAGAGAAAGATGTGATGCTCTGCAGAGAAAGGCACGATGCTCCACAGTGAAAGACACGATGCTCTGTAGCAAAAGGTGTGATGCTCTGCAGTCCTGTGAGAAAGGCGCGATGCTCTGCAGATAAGGCACGATGCTCTGTAGGGAAAAGTGTGATGCTCTGTAGAAAAAGGTGTGATGCTCTTCAGCGAGAAGGCGCAATGCTCTGCAGCCCTGGGAGACACATGTCTCTGCAGAATTACATTTACATTTGCACAACTTGCAATCATTGGAACTTGACGCAATTTACCTTAACCGCGGTACTTGACGCAATTGGGTAATAGCGCCACTGTCAACCATCGGAACTTGACGCAATTCCGGACCTTGATGCAATTTGCGTATTTTGGCACAATTTACCTTAACCGCGGTACTTGTCGCAATTGGGTAATAGCGCGGCTGTCAACCATCGGAACTTGACGCATTTTCAACCATTGACGCAATTTGCGTAATTTGACGCAAATTTAAATATCGCCGGTCTTTGACGCAGTTGGTTGAGAGCGCTGCTGTCAATCATCGGAACTTGTCGCAGCTTCGGACCTTGATGCAATTTGCGTAATTTGACGCAATTTACCTTAACCGCGGTACTTGTTGCAGTTGGTTCATAGAGCCACTGTCAACCATCGGAACTTAAAGCAATTCCGGACCTTGACGCAATTTTGTACCTTGACGCAATTTGTGTATTTTGACGCAATTTACCTTAATTACGGTACTTGTCGCAATTGGTTGATAGTGCCGCTGTCAACCATCGGAACTTGGCGCAATTCTGGACCTTAACGCAATTTGCGTAACTTGATGCAATTTACCTTAACCGCGGTACTTGACGCAATTGGGTAATAGCGCGGCTGTCGACCTTCGAACTTGGCGCATTTTTGACCATTGATGCAATTTGTGTAATTTGACGCAAATTGAAATATCAGCGGT
The DNA here is from genome assembly GCF_905171775.1 of Rana temporaria. Taxonomy (NCBI): domain Eukaryota; kingdom Metazoa; phylum Chordata; class Amphibia; order Anura; family Ranidae; genus Rana; species Rana temporaria. Next base: position 131,148,742 of record NC_053499.1, on the reverse strand, counting down.
ACTTGACGCAGTTGGTTGATAGCGCTGCTGTCAACCATCGGAACTTGACGCAATTTGCGAACATTGATAAAATTGTGGTAATTGCATAACTTGACGCAATTTGCATTACCGGCGGTACTTGACGCAATTGGGCAATAGCGCGGCTGTCAACCATCGGAACTTGGCGCAATTTCGGAAATTGGCGCAATTTGCCTTCATATCGAAACTTGACGCAGTCGGGTAATAGTTTGTTTAAAATATATATTTTTTTCTTTTTTTTTAAATGTCATTTTTTTCCCATTTTTTTTTAAAAGACATAAAAAATGCTTTTAAGTGTAAATGTATTTACGCGACTGACACAATCGGGGTAAAAAAGGCGCGATGCTCTGCAGGTAAGGTATGATGCTCTACAACGAAAGGCGCTATGCGCTGCATCCCTGGGAGAAAGGCGTGACGCTCTGCAGTGAAAAGGTGCAATGCTCTGCAGCCTTTGTAGAAAGGCGCAATGTTCTGCAATGAATGGCGCGATTCTCTGCAGCGAAAGGTGTGATGCTCTGCAGTCCTGGGAGAAAGGCGCAATGCTCTGCAGCCAAAAGGCACGGTGCTCTGCAGCCCTTGGAGAAAGGCGCAATGTTCTGCAGATAAGGCACGATGCTCTGCAGAGAAAGGCGCGATGCTCTGCAGGTAAGGTCTGATGCTCTGCAAGAAAAGGCACGATGCTCTGCAGCGAAAGGTGTGTTGCTCTGCAGCAAAAAATGTTTTTAAATATAAATGTATTTATGCAACTGATGCAATCGGGGCAAAAAATGCGCAATGCTCCACTCCCCTATGAAAAAGGCGTTATGCTCTGCAGGTAAAGTATGACGCTCTGCAATGAAAGGCGCGATGCTCTGCAGCAAAAGGTGTGATGCTCTGCAGCCCTGGGAGAAAGGTGCGATGCTCTGCAGTGAAAAGGTGCAAGGCTTTGCAGCCCTTGGAGAAAGGTGCGATGTTCTGCAGCCCTGAAAGAAAGGTGCGATGCTCTTCAGCGAAAAGGCGCGATACTCAGCTTGCTTATAACCGCTTAAGACCCGGACCATTATACAGGTAAAGGACCTTGCCCCTTTTTGCAATTTGGCACTGCGTCGCTTTAACTGACAATTGCGCAGCCGTGCGACGTGGCTCCCAAACAAAATTGACGTCCTTTTTTTCCCCGCAAATAGAGCTTTCTTTTGGTGGTATCTGATCACCTCTGTGGTTTTTATCTTTTTGCGCTATAAACAAAAATAGAGCGACAATTTTTTAGCTATAATAAATATCCCCAAAAAAGATATAAAAAAATCATTTTTTCCTTCAGTTTAGGTCGATACGGATTCTTCTACATATTTTTGGTAAAAAAAAATCGCAATAAGCGTTTATCGATTGGTTTGCGCAAGAGTTATAGCGTTTACAAAATACGGGATAGTTTTATGGCATTTTTATTAATAATTTTTTTTTACTAGTAATGGCGACGATTAGCGATTTTTTTTGTGACTGCGACATTATGGTGAACACATCAGACACTGTACTGGGAACACAGGAGATCGATGTGTGTTCCCAGTACAGAGGAACACACATCGGTCTCCTCCCCTTGTGAGTCCCCTCCCCCTTCAGTTAGAACACACTTTAGGGAACATATTAACCCCTTTTAATGCCCCCTAGTGTTATCCCCTTCCCTGACAGTCACATTTACACAGTAATCAGTGCAGTTTTATAGCACTAATCGCTGTATAAATGTGAATGGTCCCAAAAATGTGTCAAAAGTGTCCGATATGTCCGCCGCAATGTCACGGTCACAATAAAAATCGCCGCCATTACTAGTAAAAAAAATTAAAATGCCATAATTCTATTCCCTATTTTGTAGATGCTAGCACTTTGGCGCAAACCTATCAAATACGATTATTGCGATTTTTTTTACCAAAAATATGTAGAAGAATACGTATCGGCCTAAACTGAGGAATTTTATTTGTTTTTAATTATGATATTTATTAAATCAAAAAGTAAAAGATATTGGGCCTGATTCATGTAGGATATACGACGGTGTATCTATGAGTGCGGGCCGTCGTATCTATGCGCCTGATTCAGAGAATCAATTACGCATAGATATCCCTAAGATCCGACTGGTGTAAGTGTCTTACACCGTCGTATCTTAGGCTGCATTATCACGCTGGCCGCTAGGTGGCGCTTCCGTATAGTTACGCGAGGAATATGCTAAATAGGTATTTACGCCGATTCAGAAACGTACGTCCCGCCGGCGCATTTTTTTACGTCGTTTACGTTAGGCTTTATTCGGCGTAAAGTTACCCCTGCTATATGAGGCATAGGTAATGTTAAGTATGGCCGTTGTTCCCGCGACGAGTTTTGAAAAATTTACGTCGTTTGCGTAAGTCGTTCACGAATAGGGCTTTGCGTAGGTTACGTTCACGCCGATACCAATGAGGCTTTGCGGCGTAATTTCGAGCATGCGCACTGGGATTCTTTCACGCGCCGTTCCGAAAAAAAGTCAAATACGCGGGGTCAAGTCACACATACGTTACGCCGCCGTAACTAAGGCTGCATTCACACCTAAGCGACAGCCGCGTACGCGTGTAGCGGCAGATTTGCCGCGATTACAAATGTTTCTTTTTTTTTTTTTTTTTTTTCTAAAGTATTCCCATTGCTGTCTATGGGAAAACGCGCCTGTCGCGTGAAAAAAAGGGTCCGGGACTTTTTTTCAGGCGACAGGCGTTGCGCGTCTATGAGATGTGAACCATCTCCATAGACGGCAATGGGAATTCACCCCTCTAGCGACAGAAGCGTCCCGCGTCGGGCGTTTTGTCGCTTAGGTGTGAATGCAGCCTAAGGGCGCAAGTTCTTTCTGCGCCCAAAGTTAGGGCGGCGTAACGTATCTGAGATGCGTTGCGCCAGCAGAAAGATCCACTGATCTTTCTGAATCTAGCCCAGTGTGTTTTTTTTTCAAAATTGTCACTCTTCTTTTGTTTATAGCGCAAAAAATAAAAACCGCAGAGGTGATCAAATACCACCAAAAGAAAGCTCTATTTGTGGGGGAAAAAGAGACGTAAATTTTGTTTGGAAAACACATCGCACGACCGCGCAATTGTCATTCAAAATGCGACAGCGCTGAAAACTAAAAATTGTTCTGGGCAGGAAGGGGGTGAAAATGCCCTGTATGGAAGTGGTTAAAAAAATATATACAGTGCTTTAAGTGGGCCAAAACAGGGTACTCTATTAGGCGCCGGTGGCCCCCCCCCCCCCCCCCAATACTGAACATGAAAATCCCCTTTAGAAAGTACCCTGAAAAAGAGCTACTATAGAAAGAGCTACTGAACATAAATGCTAAATTCAGGTAAGTGCTTTTTACAGGGAAAGGGGCGACAATGGGCACAGTGGCATCATGGGGCACAGTGGTGACAATGGGCACAGTGGCATCATGGGGCACAGTGGTGACAATGGGCACAGTGGCATCATGGGGCACAGTGGTGACAATGGGCACAGTGGCATCATGGGGCACAGTGGTGACAATTAAAGGGCACAGTGGTGACAATTGGCACAGTGGCAACAATTGAGGGGCACAGTGGCTGCATTTGATGGCATGGCACAGTGGTGACAATTGATGGAACAGTGGCTGCGTTTGATGGCATGGCACAGTGACTGCATTTGATGGCATGGCACAGTGGTGACAATTGATGGAACAGTGGCTGCGTTTGATGGCATGGCACAGTGACTGCGTTTGATGGCATGGCACAGTGACTGCGTTTGATGGCATGGCACAGTGGTGACAATTGATGGCACAGTAGCTGCGTTTGATGGCATGGCACAGTGGTGACAATTGATGGCACAGTGGCTGCGTTTGATGGCACAGTAGCTGCGTTTGATGGCATGGCACAGTGGTGACAATTGATGGCACAGTTGCTGTTTGATGGCATGGCACAGTGGTGACAATTGATGGCACAGTGGCTGCATTTGGTGGCATGGCACAGTGGTTGCATGTGATGGGCACAGTGAGGCTTCAATTTATTTATTTTTGCGCCCCCCCCCAATTTTGAGCACCAGCCGCCACTGTTCCAGACATTTGTAATATTTGTAGATCCTGGGACACACACATGTGTGAAGGTAAAGTGTCTGCAGGGAAAAGTCAGGGAAGGGAGGGGGAGAGATAACAAGCATCTGAGGCCTCGTACACACGGCCGAGGAACTCGACGTGCCAAACACATCGAGTTCCTCGGCCAGTTCAGCACTGAAGCCGCCGAGGAGCTCGGCGGGACGAGAGCTCCCATAGAACAACGAGGAAATAGAGAACATGTTCTCTATTTCCTCGTCGAGCTCCTCGTCGGCTTTCTTGGCCGAAAGTGTACACACGGCCGGGTTTCTCGGCAGAATTCAGCCAGAAACTCGGTCGGAAGCTGAATTCTGCCGAGGAAACTGGTCGTGTGTACGGGGCCTGAGAGGAGCAGTTTGACAGGCAAAGATGAATGGATCTGTGTGAGGACGACAGGGAGCAGGACGGCCGGCCAGATAGTGGCTGAGGAAGGGAGGAAGATGCCAGGGAGAGAGAGAGAGAGCATTGCAGACACAGCCAGAACTGACCTGTAAAGCCAACGTGAGGAGACTTGTTACCACTGCTGCCCGAACCTGCTGGGAGGAAACTTCAAAGGCCCCCCATGCACCTAGGACCCCTGGGCAGTTCACAGAAGTGCCTGTGCAATAAGACAGGATAGCCCTCCCCCGCTCTCACAGTGTCCCCCAGCTTTTAGGGAGAGGAAAGCAGGCAGCGCTGGGGGGAGACCAGGCACCCATAGGAGGATCACATGTGGCTAGAACAGGGAGGCAGATCGGTGCGCTGTGACAGTTACAGAAATGATGCCGACAGGAGGGAGAGATACACAGCATCGGTTCTGTAACTGTCAAAGCGCACCGATCTGCCTCCCCATCAGCGGGCCCCATAGCGCCCGCGTGGGGCGCTATGGTGGTAGTTCCGCCACTGATCATCATATTCCTGGCCTGGGGCTGCGTTCCGGTACGGGAAACCCACGTACTGGGCGCACGGAGAGGTGCTGGTACTCTCCAGGGCCATTTTTGGAAGTGGCGGTACTGAGTACCGCCGCGTTCCGGCCCAGTTAAAGCACTGAATATATATATAATTTTAATTGGATCGCACATCGATCGGATTACCATGTACAGCTGCACCACATTCTGAGTGCTCCAGTTTTAGTAAATCTCCCCTATTGTGTGCTTATGGTGATTGGAGACGTTCGTTATAGGTGTCCGATCTGTGTACAATCTGATAGCGATTGTTGGTTATTCGTGAAGGGTTTCCGTATCTTGTGTGTGCCGTGTTGTATTGTCTGCCAGATTGGGGGAAAATCAGACCATAAGTAATGGTGGCCGTATATGTGGTTAGTGTTTATTATCCGATCGATGTGTATTTCTATCAAAACAATTGAATTGGTCAACAACCTATGGGGACCATACATGCATGTGCATAGCATAAGGGGTCGCAATCGCAAACCCCCCACCCCTAGCTCCAGGGGGCCCCTGCAGCCTCCCTGTCATATTATCATATCCTCCACAAAGTCCAGCTTCGATGTGCCCAAGGGCCCCACAGCAGGGCTGTCTAAATAGCATCATGGGCCCCTGGGCAAAGTAATGCTCTGGGGCCCCTACAATGATGACAGTGCAAGTAAACGGACATCAAATAGGTAGGAGGCAGAATGCCTCCCCTGTGTATCTAGGTACTGGGCTTCCACTTTGCCTTCCGCGGCCCACACCTCTCCATTCTCATTGGCTGTGAGCCATTCCAGAATGGAGAGGAGCGCAGGGCGAGTACAGCCCAGGGGCCAGGTCAACTTTTGCAGCGGGGGCCCACAGGCTTCAAGCTACGCCTCTGCATATGTGCTTTGATTGTATAATGTGATCAAATAGCTAGATTCAAATAGACCGCCACATCTTTGCGGCGGCGTAGCGTATCGTATTTACACTACGCCGCCGTAAGTTAGCTAGGCAAGTACTGTATTCACAAAGTACTTGCCTGCTAAGTTACGGCGGCGTAGCGTGTATAGGCCGGCGTAAGCGCGCCGAATTCAAATGAGGCTGTGGGGGGCGTGTTTTATGTAGATTAACTGTGACCCGACGCGATTGACGTTTTTTACGAACGGCGCATTCGCCGCCCGTGTACATATCCCAGTGTGCATTGCGGCAAAGTACGCCGCAAGGACGTATTGGTTTCGACGTGGACGTAAATTACGCAAACTACGTAAAATTTTCAAATTTCGACGCGGGAACGACGGCCATACTTAACATTACTAGTCCAGCTATTTGATGGAATAACTTTACGCCTGATAATGCCTTACGTAAACGGCGTATCTTTACTGTGACGGCGCGCGTACGTTCGTGAATAGGCGTATCTAGTGATTTACATATTCTACGCCGAGCGCAATGGAAGCGTCACCTAGCGGCCAGCCTAAATATTGCACCCTAAGATACGACGGCACAAGCCGTCGTATCTTAGATAGGTTTAAGTGTATCCCTGTTTGAGAATACACTTAAACTTAGGACAGCGCAAATTCCGAGTTAGGTCGGCGTATCTACTGATACGCCGGCCTAACTCTATGTGAATCTAGCTAAATGTGTAATTCGATTGAAATGACGGCATTGGTGAACAATCTGATAGTGGCCATACACGGTCAGTGTTTTTATCCAATCAAAATATTCAAATTGGTGATGAACAATCTAGCAGGGGCCATACACAGGTGCTGTATATTATCCGATTGATGTGCAACCTGATCAAAGCGCTCGAATTGGCAAACAGCCTAATGGAGACCATACACGCTTCAATTGTATCGTTTAATCAATGTGTCATTCAATCAAAATGATTGGTGAACAATCTAATGGTGGCCATACACAGTTAGTGTTTATAATCCAATCAATTTGCAGATCAATCGAAACCTACAGACTGGCGAACAATCTAACATCAGTCATACACACCGACTGTATTACCTGACTGATTTACTCACAACAATCGAATTGGCAAGCAGGTGAAAGGTGCCCATTTCATTTGAGTACAACGTCGCACGACCGCGCAATCGTCATTTAAAATGTTACAGCGCTGAAAGCAGGAAGGGGGTGAAAATGCCCGGTAATGAAGTGGTTAAAACGCATGGAAAGTAGGTTATATGGTTTCCTATGGCATAGTTCCCACCGGTGCGTTCAGTTCCAGAAAAAAAGTAGAACACGCTGCATTTTTCCTGCACTGGTAAAACGCATCAAAAACGCACCGGATGCCCCTGCGTGGGCAAAGGTTTGGCCCCCGCCTGGGCTAAATTTTGCCCTGAAAATCAGGGCAAAATCGTGGGTGTGCGGTATACGCCGATACCCGCTTTCCCTCGCCGAGTTTGAATACTGCGCCGACATATACAGAGCGCAGTACACTCGGGTATAGTCGGGCAGTCTCGGCTCTACCGCGCTCACGTCCTGGACGTACAGGACGTCAGCGCGAGAGTTGCCGAGCATTGCCGACAATACACGAGTGTACTGCGCTCTGTATATGTCGGCGCAGTATTCAAACTCGGCGCGGGAAACGAGCGGGGAGGACACGAGGACGCCTCAGAAGGACGCCGGACCCGACGAAGAGGACACCCGAAGCCGCAGACGGACGCCGGACCCGACGAAGAGGACACCCGAAGCCGCAGAAGGACGCCGGACACGACGAAGAGGACACCCGAAGCCGCAGACGGACGCCAAACCCGACGAGGCCGCCGATGGACGCCGCGCAAAAAAAACAAAACTGTAAGTACAAAAAATACTTTTTTTTCACAGGATTCCGGGCAACTTTGGGGGTGCGCGGTATACGCGGGAGCGCGTTATACCGCGATAAATACGGTAATAAAAAAGATTTTGCAAAAAAAAAAAAAAAAACGCACCGGACCCCAGTACAGTGGAGGGAAAAAAAGCATCTGGAAACGCGTCAAAAACACATCGGCGCATGAAAAAGTGCATGCGGCTTTATTACCGCCCCGCCAACACCCTTCTCTGTACATGTATTTCACGTTCAGTTCTCCCATCATCCTTCATTTATCTGCCTTATTTTCCAGCATTTTATTCACAATATGGCTGATATAGTGATAAAGCCCCCCTCCCCTCATGTACCATTGCTATGACAGCCCCTTGTCACATGCCATAGGTGACCCCTGCCAGGCTGTCATAGTCAGTGACGTGTACACTGTGGGGGACGGGGGCGTGACCACATCAGCCAGGTTCCTGACATGTCATAGGAGTTGGGAGGAGCGGAGCCACGCTTCTCTCATGACACCACCCACTAACTCCGCCCCCCTCCATTTTCCTTCCAGGTCACATGACACTCTGAGTGATTATTTTTTCCATTGCCATAGCAACTCCTAACGGCAGCATCCTTCCTCTGATTGGCTGCTTTACGAGACGTTGAAGCACCCATTGCTCTCATTGGCTGAGTGTCTTACTTCATTCCGGAAGTAAAAATTCAGGTGGTGAGGCGCTTGGTGGTGGCGGCTGGGTGAGTAGGGTGCCTGTTTATGTATGTGTGTGGACGGGGCGCTGCTGGGTGAGGCATGGCATTGCATGGCATATATTATATTATAATGAAATAGCTGCCAGCTATAAGTACTCCATGAGCTTTGTTTACCTTCTATAGCTGGCAGCTTCTCCTCACAGCAGCACCTCCTTCTATTGCTGGGTGAGCAGAGCTGCATGGAGCTGACCTCCAGGCACAGAGCTAAACACACCAATTTTATATATATATATATATATATATATATATATATATATATATATATATATATATATATATATCTCTATATAGACAAAAGATTTATATTTCTGTCCACCCAGTCCTGACTAAGGATGAGCTCTGGCGTGTTCGCATAGAACACGTGCAGAGCCCGCCAGGAAGTGAGCACGGCGCTGCGCTAATCACAGCCAGGGAGACATTGTCCCGATGCTCGGCTGCAGAGATCGTGAAATGTCTCCCTGGCTGTGATTAGCGCAGCGCCATGCAGACTTCCTGGCGGGCTCTGCACGTGTACTATGCGAACACACCAGAGCTCATCCTTAGTCCTGACATTCACACAGCTCTGCCCTGTGTGGATGGGAAGGAGACCTGAGTTTGCTCTGCTGCATTGTCACTTTCATTTTCAGGTCCTGCAAGGCTTGGGTGGAGATTAAAGAAGTCTCCCCGTGGTGCCCTGTGCGTTCTTTCTAATGTTAGCAGCCTGTATGTACATTGAGCACAATAAATCCAGTCTTCAATAAGCATTTATTCACTGTCTTCTCTTTCCCTTTCACAGGTAGAAATATATAACATGGATGAGCTGGACGAGGAAAACTTCACTCTGTTTGTGTAAGAACGGTGCTAAGCACACACTTTACTGCTCTGCTTTACTGACTTGTTATCTGAAGAACCAAATTCAATCATTTTCATGATTATACACTATATTACCAAAAGTATTGGGACGCTTTGCCTTTACGTGAACTTTAACCACTTCCCGCCCGCTGCATGTCATGTGACATGGTCGGGTTTGAGCGTCGGTATCTGAATGAGGGGTGCAGCTACGGACATCATTCAGATACCTTCTTTTAGCGCTGGCGATTCCCTACTAGGGATGAGCTCCGGCGTGTTTGCACGCTCCTAACTTCCTGGCGGGCTCTTCGCGTGGAGCGTGCGAACACGCCGGAGCTCATGCCTATTCCCTACACCAGTGATGGCGAACCTTGGCGCCCCAGATGTTTTTGAACTACATTTCCCATGATGCTACACTACACTGCAGAGTGCATGAGCATCATGAGAAATGTAGTTCCTAAACATCTGGGGTGCCAAGGTTCGCCATCACTGCCCTACACCATAAGAACGATCATAGCAGCTGTTCAGCCGCTTGATCGTTCTTACAGGCGACGAGCGGGGACGTCCCCCTCCGGTGCATCTGCTGACTCACCCCTGCCGTCAGTGAGTCGGAGAAGGGAAACCGATGGCACCGGATGCTGACGATAGAGATTTATGACGGACCAAATGGTCCCCGGAGTCTCTGTGATCGTTCGGACCCTAGGCGCAATGTTATGACGTCACGCCTGGCCAATGCATTTTAAAAAAAAAACTGTGCCGCCTTGGCTGGGAAGCTGAGATTGTGTGTGTGTGTGTGTGTGGTGTTTTTCTTTTTTTTTTTGGCTCCCCAGCCTAGAGGTGAGACCTGGGGACTTATTGACCTCATATCTCTCTGTAAAGAGGACCTGTCATTCTTATTCCTATTACAAGGGATCTTTACATTCCTTGTAATAGGAATAAAAGTGATTAACCGCTTAACGACCGCTGCATGTATATGTACGTCCACAGAATGGCATGTACAGGCATATGGGCGTACATGTACGTCCCCGCCTTTCCGCGGGTCGGGGTTCTGATCGGGACCCCCCCCCCCCCCCCGGTACATGCAGCGGTCGGAAACCCGTGGGGAGCGATCCGAGACGAGGGCGCGGCTATTCGTTTCTAGCCGCCCCCTCGCGATCGTTCCCCGGAGCTAAAGAACGGGGAGAGCCGTATGTAAACACGGCTTCCCCGTGCTTCACTGTGGCGGCTGCATCGATCGAGTCATCCCTTTTATAGGGAGACTCGATTGATGACATCGGACCTACAGCCACACCCCCCTACAGTTGTAAACACACACTAGGTGAACCCTAACTCCTACAGCGCCCCCTGTGGTTAACTCCCAAACTGCAACTGTCATTTTCACAATAAACAATGCAATTGAAATGCTTTTTATGCTGTGTAAATTACAATGGTCCAAAAATGTGTCAAAATTGTCCGAAGTGTCCGCCATAATGTCGCAGTCACGAAAAAAAAACGCTGATCGCCACCATTAGTAGTAAAAAAATTTAAAAAAAAAAATAAAACTATCCCCTATTTTGTAAACGCTATAAAATTTTTTTTTTTTTTTTTTTTTTTTACCAAAAATAGGTAGAAGAATACGTATCGGCCTAAACTGAGGGAATTTTTTTTTTTTATATATATATGTTTTTGGGGGATATTTATTATAGCAAAAAGTAAAAAATATTGATTTTTTTTTTTCCAAAAAGTGTCGCTCTATTTTTGTTTATAGCGCAAAAAATTTAAATCGCAGAGGTGATCAAATGCCATCAAAAGAAAGCTCTATTTGTGGAAAGAAAAGGACGCAAATTTTGTTTGGGAGCCACGTCGCACGACCGCGCAATTGTCTGTTAAAGCGACGCAGTGCCGAATTGTAAAAACTCCTTTGGGCATTTAGCAGCATATTGGTCAGGGGCTTAAGTGGTTAAAACATTTAAAAAAAAAAGAAAGAAAGTATCAAACTAGAAAAATAAAACTTAACAAAAAAAAACGAATTTAAAGTGCCCCTGTCCCCATGTGCTGGCATGCAGAAGCAAACGCATACGTAAGTTGTGCCAACATGTGTAAACGGTGTTCAAACCACACATTTGGAGCGGGAGCAATAAATCTAGCCCTAGACCTCCTCTGTAACTCAAAACATGTAACCAGTAAAAAATTGCGTCAGCTATGGGGATTTTAAGTACCGAAATATGGCGCCATTCCACGAGCGTGTGCAATTTTGAAGCGTGACGTGTTGGGTATCTAATTACTCTGCGTAACATCATCTTTCACGTTCTGCAAAAATATTGGGCTATTATTTTTTTTAAATGCGTGAAACTGTTTTTTTATTTCCAAAAAAGGATTTGAAAAATTACTGTGCAAGATAAAAAGTTGCAACAACCGCTATTTAATTCTCTAGGGTCTCTGCGAAGAAAAAAAATGCAGAATTTTTACACGTAGGAGAGAAATGTCAGAATTGGTCTAGTAGGCAAGTGGTTAATGGCATCCCAGGCTTAAGCCTGGTACACATGAGATTTGCTAGGAGCAGGGATTTTGGGGGAGATTTGTGTTTTTTTTTTTTTTTTTTTTTTTTTGGGGGGGGGGGGGGGGGTTACATACTGCAATATGGCCACTCTATGGGTCTTACAATAATGGGGGAAGAAGCATATAGACCTATTACAGGAATTATTCACAACTTGTATAGCATTTTTCCTTTTAGAAAATGGACCCCTATGACTTCTTCACACACACATCTTCTATCTGAAATGCTAATTGTTATAAGCAGCCATGTTTCTTTGTTGCAGATCATCCCCCAAGGATGCTGAATTTGATTGTGTGGTGGGGCATTTAGAAAACATCATCATGGGCAAGTATCAACCTTTTTTGTCTTTTTTTTTTCAACAAAGAGATTGAGAAAGGCTTGTAGAACTTGAACATTCTGTAGTTTTGCCCATTCAGAGCAGTGTTGGACTCTCTCAATAGAACCCCCAAACACTGATGCTTGTTGCCTTCCCTACCGTCCTACCTATTGGAGCCGAGATTCCAAACTCTGTGTAAGCCACATGGGAACTTAATGTGATGCTAAAGTCCTACTTTCTTTTTTTTTTTCCCCTATAAAAAAAATAAACATATTATACTTGCCTGCTCAGTTGCAGTGGATTTGCACAGAGCAGCCTGGACCCTTCTCATCTGTAATCCTGGCTCCTCCCCTCCTGTTCAGTGTCTCCACAGCAAGCGGCTTGCTATGGGGGCACCAGAGTCACAGCTCCCTATATCCATTCAGACATGGAGCCCCGGCCCCCTTTCTCACCCTGATTGGCTTGCTGACTTTCACAGCAGCGGAGCCAATGACACCCCTGCTGTGTCTCAGCCAATTGGGAAGGAGAATCTCTGATGGCTGAGACATTCATGGACAGAGAGGGACCTAAGGTATGTGCACACAGAATGCTTTTTATCTTAATCCAAAGAATGCATTAAAGCGGAGTTCCACCCAAAAGTGGAACTTCCGCTTTAAAGCGGGGGTTCACCCTTAGAGGGCACTTTTTCCCCTTAGATTCCTGCTCGTTTTCTCTAGGGGAATCGGCTATTTGTTTTAAAATATGTGCAGTACTTACCCGTTTACCAGATGCATCCTCTCCGTCGCTTCCGGGTATGGGCTGCGGGAATGGGCGTTCCTTCTTGATTGACAGTCTTCCGAGAGGCTTCCGACGGTCGCATCCATCGCGTCACGATTTTCCGAAAGAAGCCGAACGTCGGTGCGCAGGCGCAGTATAGAGCCGCACCGACGTTCGGCTTCTTTCGGCTACGAGTGACGCGATGGATGCGACCGTCGGAAGCCTCTCGGAAGACTGTCAATCAAGAAGGAACGCCCGCTCCCGAAGACCCATACCCGGAAGCGACGGAAGAAGATGCATCTCGAAAACGGGTAAGTACTGCTCATATTTTAATACAAATAGCTGATTCCCCTAGCCCGAACGAGCAGGAATCTAAGGGGAGAAAAAAAAAAAATTAATAAATGGGTGAACTCCCGCTTTAAGTACTCCTCGCCCCCTTGCATGCCACGTTTGGCATGTAATTTTTTTGGGGGGTTAAGTGGGTACTTTTGGAGGGGACTTTGTGTCCCCCTTCCTCCCACGGGCTGCCTAGGTGGCCCCTCCCTCTCTGCAATCTTCTGGGACATGTGACAGGTTGCCTGTCCACTAGGAACATGCAGCACGACATGCGCAGTGCGTTCCCGGCCGTGAAGCCGAAAGCTGTCATGGCCGGGTGCCCACAGTGGCTAAGACAGTTTGGCAGAGAGGAAGGGGTGGGGGAGCGACACTCCGGGCGGCCGCATCGCCGGGCCGTGGGGCAGGTAAGTGTCTGTTTATTAAAAGTCAGCAGCTAAACTTTTTGTAGCTGCTGGATTCACACTTGTGCGGTGCTAATTTGCTAATTTCAGCTCTCTTATCTCTGCAGAGAGATAAGAGAGCTGTTTAGCAGATCATCTCCGTTTTTTAGTTGCGAATTCACATAGGTGTGAACCCGGCCTGAGTGAACAAAAAAACCCTGGAACTCCACTTTAAGCTAAAAAAGCTTCTGCCTTTACAACCCCTTTAAGTAGCATTTATGTTGACCTTTCCTTCATTATGTGACATTGTTCAGTGCTGGAAATTGGCTGCTCAGGTGTGAGCGCTACATCCTTAGATTAAAGCTAACCAAACATGGATCAAACTGGCTGCATTTCAATCCTTGTGTGGCCACTGCAGTTGAACAGAAGTTAGTCTACCAATCCACTAATATTCAACAGCCCTGTTGGGGGGAGGAACTCGATCAGTGCTGCTGGCTATAGACTGCATCACTGATCTGTGGGCTCTGACGGTGAGAAAGTCTCTTCGCTGTCAGAATACAAAGACACAGCGGGGAGGATTCCCCCATCCACACATTCAATGTCAATTTTTTTTTTTCATTCAACCCGCTAGTTGAAAGGGGGGGGGGTTGCCCATGTATGGCCAGCATAAGTTGCATGTTCTTTAATATCTGGAAGCACAGATGACAGATATATTCTGTGAGCTCTCACAGCAGTAGGGGGATGCTGGAAAGTAGAATATCAATGGAAAAGGGATGAAGGTTTTTAAGAGGACATGTCAATACAATATATGCTAAGGAACATATTTGAACTAAACAATTTAGAGACAAAAATGTATTTGAATGTTTTACTAAACAACTGTCTTTGTTCTTCCCTTTTTTCCTTATACACCACACATTTATTTCAGCTGTTTATTTTTCTGTTTGCTTAGACCAGAGGTTTAACTATGGCCCTCCAGCTGTTCAGGAACTACAATTCCCATCATGCCTAGTAGGGTTGTCCCGATACCAGTATCGGGACCGATACCGAGTATTTGCGGGAGTACTTGTACTCCCGCAAATGCCCCCGATGCCTGGCCGAATACTTGTCCACCCCACCGCCGCTGCATACTGCAAAGCCGCCGCTGCCGCATTAATCTGTGTGCGGGGAACATTACAGCTTTCGTTTGAATAGCTGTGTTCCCCGCCGCGCCGCGTATAGACACTCCCCCTTGCTCGGGATTGGACCAGTTATCTGTCCAATCCCGAGCAAGGGGGAGTGTCTATACACGGCGCTGCGGGGAACACAGCTATTCAAACGAAAGCTGTAATGTTCCCCGCACGCTGATTAACGCGGCAGCGGCATCATCTAGGTATGGGGGACATGGCTGGATATATGTGGGGGGGGGGACATGGCTGGATATATGTGGGGGGGACATGGCTGGATATATGTGGGGGGGACATGGCTGGATATATGTGGGGGGACATGGCTGCATTTGGGGACACATTTTAAAAAAAGTATCGGTATTCGGTATCGGCGAGTACATGAAAAAAAGTATCGGTACTTTGTACTCGGTCCTAAAAAAAAAATGGTATTGGGACAACCCTAATGCCTAGTCATGAATGTGAATCTCAGAGTTTTGCAATGCCTCATGGGATGTGTAGTTCCGCAACAGCTGGAGGGCCGTAGTTTGAGGATCCCTGACTTAGACCTTCCTTTTTTAATAGTTGCAAGTTTATTTACTTTCTAATTCACTCTGAATCTGTAAAATGAAGGCCTAGTGTTCCATCTATAATTCTTAAAGAAAGCTATTGCATGGCTCGGCATCATGGGACACAGAACATAAATATGAGTCTGCAGACAAGCTCTGTGAAATGCCTTCTGATTCTTGGTGCTGTAGATTATAGAGTGGACTGTCTGATCTTGTCATAGTTCCAAGTGTTCCTGGGCAGCATTGGCAGTTCACTGATTGATGTCACTTCCTGGAGATGATTTTTTATAAGTTCTCTCCTTTGCTGTTTCTTATCAGATGACGAGTTTCAAGAGCTGCAGAGAAATTTTATGGAAAAATATTATACAGAGTTTGAGGACACGGAAGAAAATAAATTGACCTACACAACAATCTTTAATGAATATGTAAGTTGACATTCTCTTTGTGCTTCTGCTGTCCATTGAAACATTTCACTTTGGATTTAGATTCGCTGGGAGCATGGTGCATTGCAGTCTGGCAACACATAGACACCCCTGTATTGTGGAATTTTGTCAGTTTTGCCAAAAAAAGACCCATTGGCAGATTACTTGGCAAAGGTCTAAAAACAAAGGACGGCTATGCTCCCCTGAACTTCAGTTTGGTCCTCCCTCAGACTCACCGATCCAGTGATGTGGTGCCAGTCTAGGGTGAATGATGACCCAAGATGTTCACACCACTTCTTGTAAGCCCATTGCCTCAATGCTCTGCCTCTCCCATCCATTTACAATCACAGATAAACTAAGAACCTAAATTGCATTGACTTTGAGTAAAGCTGGCCATAGATGATGCCTCGCTTTCCCTCATCAAAACAGCCAGTGGTGGGGGATGGGGGAGTCCCTCCCGCGGAGCTTTTGTGTTCTCTCGGCGAGGGGAGCTGTCCCTGCTGGGAGAACATGAATTTTGCTATATGCTATAGCCGCTGGCAATAATCGCATTGCTGAAAATCAGATGTGCTTTGTATGTATGTCTTGTATCCAAAATTATTGCTGGATGGACTTGGTTATAAGCAGCCTGCCCAATGCCTTAGATGGTTAGAATCTCGGCTGGTTTAGCAGATTTGAACCATCTCTGCATAATCGCACTTTGGACATCATTGCATTTTGACGGTTTATGACTTTTAAATGGGTAACTATAGTATTTATTAGGAGTTCCATTTGACCTCCTCCCCATAAAAGCCATATGCCCCATACAGGTTGAATGTCTGTGGCCATGCTCCATAGCTTAAAATAAGATGGGTTTTCCCATTCTACTCTTGTAGACCTATTTTTTTTTTTTTTTTTTTTTTTTTTTTTTTTTGCCCCTGCAATACCACTTGGCCTGGCTCCCAAGAGAAAATTAATGTCATCTGTGTTCTGTATAGGGCTTTTCAGATTGAATTCCAATCTGATCTGAGGTCTATGTAGGTGCACGTGGCTTTGATGTGGAGCAGGAAGTCTGCAAAAGGTGTCAGTCCAGGAAACCAGTATCTAATATTCTAATATGATTTGAGGCTTTTCCTTTTGCTAATAAACTTGTCACACACTAGCTTAAAGGGTCACTAAAGGAAAAAAATATATTATAGCTAAATAGCTTCCTTTACCTTACTGCAGTCCTGGTTTCATGTCCTCATTGTTCGTTTTTGCTCTGATGTTGCTGTAATTCTGCTCTGTTCTGGACACTTCCTGGTTGTCTGTTTCCTTTGGACCACAGTACAGGGAGCTTCTAGTTTCGTTTTCAAACCCTCACTTCTCTATGGCTCTGTACAGCACAGAGGCAGCATAACATGCAAAAACGAAACTGAAACTAAAGGTACATTATATGATTGTTTTTTTTATCTATTTTTAATTGTTTTTAATAGGAAACAGTTAACTATTATGTCTCTATACCCTGTAAACAGTCATTTGAGCAAACAATTTTTTTTCCTTTACAACTCCTTTTAAGACAGCTTTGGTCAACTGAAGAGGAAGGAAAAGTTGGTTTGCATGTGAGGCTTGGTTCATGTTTATACGAAACTGATATTTAGTATATCTTTGTATGAATTCTTAGATTTGCTTGTTGGAGACATTTTTTGAAGAGGAATTGCTGAAGCGGATTCCAACTTTTAATATGAGTGCTTTCATCTCTTCATTACAGTAAGTTCTTCACCGACTTCTAGGGCCAATTTACACCATAGAAACAGTCTGGATGCATTCCAGATGCTTTTCTGCATGCATGGTTTTGATGCTTTCCTACTTTTTTTTTTTTTTTTTTTCTTTTTCCTTAACCTTAAATAAGGACATGTGTTCCATTGCGTTTTTTGATGCTTTTACAGCGTTCCAGTGCAGTAAAAATGCGCTGTGTGTGTGTGTGTGTGTGTGTGTGTGTGTGTGTTTTTTTCTGGAACTGCAAGCACTGGTTCAAACTACACCATTGAAAGCCATATAACCTACTTTCCATGCATTTTTGATTCAGAAAAAAACATGCGCTGAACTGCTTGTGGTGTGACCTGGTCCTTTATAGAAAATGTGTGTCGCATAGCCTGAACTAAGATTTTACAAGCTTTGCAGATCTGTGTTTTTGAGTTATTTTTTTTTTTTTTTTAAACTAATATGTCAGTTATTTGATCACCACTAGGCCGTGTACACACCAGCAAACATGTACGATGAAAGCGGTCCGCCGGACCGTTTTCACCCTACATGTCTGCCCGGGGCTTTCTGTACGATGGCTGTACTAACCATCGTACAGAAAGCCGCTCGTAAACAATACGCGGGGCGTGTCCGCGGTATCGCCGCGACAATGACGCGCGACGTGGGCGGGCCTGCCAGTTAAATCACGCATGCGTCGAAGTCATTCGACGCATGCGAGGGAATGGCGGGCGCTCGGACATGTCCGATAGGTCTGTACAGACGACCGAACATGTCCGAGCGGGCAGGATTCCAGCGGACTGTTTTAAAACAAGTCCAGGAATATTTGTCCGCTGGGAAAAGGCCCGGCGGGCAAATGTTTGCTGGAATCCTGCACGCTCGGGCCTACACACGACCGAACATGTCTGCTGAAACTGGCCCGCAGACCAGTTTCAGCAGACATGTTTGGTCGTCTGTACGGGGCCTTGGTTGTATATATTTTTTTTTTGCGCTATAAGCAAAGAAAGACCGCCAATTTTGAAAAAAAAAAAAATCATTTTATACTTTCTGCTTATAAAACCTATGCATTAATTTTTATTAAATTATTATTTTATTTATTATTCAAATTTCTTCATAAATTTAGGCCGATATGTATTCTGCTACATGTTTTTGATAAAACAAAATCCCAATAAGCGTATATTGCTTGGTTTATGCAAAAGTTATAGCGTCTACAAACGATGGTGTTTATAGATGCTGGAATTTTTATTTATGTATTTTTATACTAGGAATAGGGCAATCGGTGACTAACAGGATTGCGATATTGCGGCAAACAATCTGACAGTGACACTTCGGGTCCTTTCACACTAGCGGACCGTTCGTCCGTTCATTACAAGTCCGTTAACGGACTTGTAATGAATCCCTATGGGATCGCGTCCCTTAGCGGATGGAGCATCCGCTAGCGTCCGCGTCAGTCGAGATCCGCTTTTGCGAACGGAAGAAAACCTATTTTCCTTCCGTTCGGCGGAACGGATCGGATGAAGACGGACAGACGGTCCGTCTGCATCCGATCCCCCATAGGGTAGAGCGGAGCAGAGACAGGGCGGTCTCTGCACTGTGTGCGGGGACCGCCCAATCCGCCGACAGCTCAGCGGGCATCCCCGCTGAGCTTTGGCGGACCCAGAAACGGTCCGCTCCGTGTGAAAGAGCCCTAAAACTGTGATCAGTGCTAAAAATATGCAATGTCACTCTACTAATTACACTGGCTGGAAATGGGTTAAACATCTAGGGCAATCAAAGGATTAAATGTGTGCCCAACCAGTATTTTTGTGTACACATTGGTGCTTTAACTAAGAGGAAACAAAATCCATCCCATCCCCGCTGACAGGACAGAGCTCTGCCTTGTTTATATATGCAGAACTCCGTCCAGTGTGTCTCCTTGGCGATCAGTGGGTGCAAGCAGACCTCTTTTTTAGCTGGCACCTGCTGATTGGCTTCTGCTGTGACTAATTACAGTGGTGCGCCCCCTACCCTGAAGTGCAGAATGGCGTAATATATTTGTGATTCTGCACAGAATGGCCGCTCTGTAGCAGTAAATCTGCTATAGGACGGTCAGCAAGTGGTTAATATTTGAAAATGTAAAGCTCTAGGTTAAGACACTCAGAGTATATCTGGATCCAAATTGTTTGAGTTTTTGATAGTGTAGGGAGAGGTTTAAGTGTGTGTGTGTTTGTTTGTATGCATGCATACATACATACATACATACATACATACATACATACATACATACATACTCTTTATGGGGGAAATATTCCTTCATGTCCTGCCATGCACACAACAGGAAGTAGAGGCATTCTCCTCTTGGACCCCCTTTCACACTGGAGCAGTTTGCAGACGCTACTGTGCTAAAACTAGCGCCTGCAAACCAACCCAAAACAGCGGCTGCTGTTTCTTCAGTGTGAAAGCCCGAGGGCTTTCACACTGGAGTGGTGTTTTTACCGCTCCTTCCCATTGAAAGCAATTGGAAACCGCAGCTATACTGCGCCACTGCAGAAGCGCATTGTGGGCGGTATTAACCCTTTTACGGCTGCTAGTGGGGGGGTAAAACCGCACGCTAGCGGCGGAACTCGGACGGTAAAGCGCCACTAAAAATAGCGGCGCTTAACCGCCACCGCACCTCCCGCCCCAGTGTGAAATTTTACTCCTCATGATGTGCTGTGGTGGAAAACTTGCCCATTGCATTGACCTGAGATTCGGACCTCCCGGGTTAAAGAATGTATGTGGCTGTAACATTGAGTGCTTGCATTGTGGTGCTAAAGCCTTTCAATACCGTTTTGGGTACTTATTGTTTTGCTTCAGTGGTAAATCTGGGATCGAAGGCCAATGCAGGCCATTGCTGACCTGCTTCTGAAAACGCCAGCTGGGATCTGTCTTCTGTGCTTTCTGAGCCTTTGTCTCAGAACAAGGTTGAAAGCCATGAAGTCCAACCATCTTATCTTCATGGTTTTATGTCGTTGGAAGCCAGAGTTCCTTTCTCAACACAATTTAAAGGCAGCTAACATTTTCAGTAGCAGACATTTTAGCAGTGGCAGTCTCTGTATTTCTCACAAAATTCGCTTTGGCAGACATGAAGCTGTAATTAAGTTGGTTACTTCTAAATGAAAACGCAAAATGATGTAACTACAAAGACCAAAAGTGTAGTGAGCAGGATCTGACGTTCTGCTGAAGTCCAAATCCCAACAACTGCCATTGGGACTACAACAGAACCAATTGCAGACATTCTAGACAGATATACACTGCATGAGACACTAATGGATATGATTTCAGAGTATTTTTAATGTTTAAAGTGGATGTAAACCCAAACTATTATTTATTTTTTGCTGTCACAGTGTAGAGTAAAAGATTTCCCACCATCTGTGCCCAGTCTTGCCACAAAGAGTTATTCCAGCTCTGAGCAATCCTCTTCTTTTTTTCAGTGAGCTAAACGGACAAACAAGAGAAAACTTTTGTCTGTTCTCTTCCCCCTTGCTGTGAGTGACAGGTTATTTACATATCTCATGCACTAGCCTGGAGACGGGCATTATTTTTTAATTCCCCCCCCCCCCCCACTCCTTTTCTGAAGTCATGTGGTTACTTTTCTGGATGTTGGTGATCATAGCAGAATTTGGTGTAAGGAATACACAGGAGAAAATGCATGTTGACAAGGGGAGTGTAGAGGTGGGCGGGGAGTCTACTGACATCACAACTCCACCCACCGAGCTCCAGACAACAGACCCACCCACAGAATCTGCAGTTTTTCAGTTCTTATAAGAGACAGAGGGGAGACATTTGACAGGTAAGGATACATGCAGGAGGCATCTATATCCTTATAGATCAGCACTATGGCAGTAGTTTAGAAATGGTGAGAGTTGGTTTCTATCCACTTTAATATACTTTTACAGATATGTCCTCATCTCAGTTGTTGGCCCTTTTATGTTCCATTGTGATCCCAAAGGCAGTTGTTGGGGTTTGGGCTGTAGGGGGTTGTAATAATAATCACCTCTACAATAGCTTGCCATTGCCTTCAGTTTATTCACCCACTTTATCTTCTCTAAATAAGAATAAATCAAGTTTCATAATGTGATGCTAAATACTGTGATTTCTATTGCAGATCTCATCGTCAGGAAATGACTGGGGACGTATTTGATATATTGCTCACTTTCACAGACTTTCTAGCGTTCAAAGAAATGTTTCTTGACTACAAAGCTGTAAGTGTTAAAATGATGGGTTGTGTTCTAAAAACTAGAACAAGAAAAGTAGAAGTGTGTATGGGAACCATAAAAACCGTAAAAATGTGGGTTCTGCCTGCCATTGACAGCACAAATGCTTACCTTTTTGAATAAATTGGCATCATTATGTCTATATAACATTGATAGAGAGAGAGATAATGTGTGTGTATATGTATGTGTGTGTGTGTGTGTGTGTGTGTGTGTGTATATATGTATATGTGTGATTATATATATATATATATATATATATATATATATATATATATAAAGGAAAGCTGGAAAGTGACCTTGGGTGTGCTGTGGTCACAAGGTCATTATGCCTAAAAGGGGGCATACTCAATACTTAATTTTAGAAATAAGTAAAAAATAAAGGGAACGGGTGTGTGGGCAGAAATGCAGACGAAAAGGGAGGCTTAGGAGCTGGCCTTTTAAAGGCGAGACTCCTCCCACATAATTCAGGCATCCCGCATTCCTACATGTCTGTCATGACATTCAGTCCTTAGTCTTGTCCATAAAAGCAGGCTGAGAATCAAATCTTATTAAAATTAAGCTTTAAAATGTGATCAGGGAGTATAAAAAAGATGCTACGGTCCACTGTGCTGTTAAAGTATTGGTGTAGCCAACCTTTGTTATTTCAGTCTAGGGAAGGGTGAAAACCCAGTGTCGGTTTATTTTATTTTTTCCTCGTTTACGGTGATTTCTCTTCTTTTCGTGTCATAGAGGGATAACAGTCTGTGAGGGGAAATTTCTACAAAATAAGAGAAAATCTGAACACGATCATACCAACTCTATATTGCCAAAACTATTGGGATGCCTGCCTTTACACTCACATGAACTTTAATGGCATCCCAGTCTTGGTCCATAGGGTTCAATATTGAGTTGGCCCACACTTTGCAGCTATAACAACTTCAGCTCTTCTGGGAAGGCCGTCCACAAGGTTTAAGAATGTGCCAATGGGAATGTTTGACCATTGAGTGAGAAACTTATATAGCGCAACACATGCAAACTGAATCGCCTCTGGGCGCTTGGGATCCATTCCCTGGGCCCTCAGAAGAGATGGGTCTTGATCTTTCTCCTGAAGGCCAGGTGGTTTACCTCCATTCTTCCAGGAGCGCATTTTTGAGGTCAGGCACTAACGTTGGCTCACAGTCTCCACTCTAATTCATCCCAGAGGTGTTCTATTGGGTTGAGGTCATGACTCTGTGCTGGCCAGTCAAGTTTCTTCACCCCAAACCCGCTCATCCATGTCTTTATGGACCTTGCTTTGTGCACTGTTGCGCAGTCGTGTTGGAACAGGAAGGGGTCATCCCCAAAGTATTCCCACAAAGTTGGGTGCATGAAATTGTCCACAATGTCTTGGTATGCTGAGGCCACTGGAACTAAGGGGCCAAGCCCAACCCCTGAAAAACAACCACACACCATAATCCTTCCCCCCCCTCCAAAGCAAGGTCCATAAATAATTGGATGAGCAAATTTGGGGTGGAGAAACTTGACTGGCCTGGCCTGACCTGACCTCAACCCGATAGAACATTACTGGTATTAATTAGAGCAGAGACTGCGAGCCAGGCCTTCTTGTCCCACATCAGTGCCTGACCTTACAAATGCGCTTCTGGAAGACCCAGTGTATGTCACTATTGAAGATTATTCTGTCACTTTCTGTCTTGGTGACATTGGTAACCAGGACAAATAACACCACAACCACACATTACTGGTAGCATGGCAGAATTATTTATCCTTGCAAGCTCTCTGTATATCTGAAGGCCAGTGGTGGCCCATCCATAAGGGGCACTGCCCCCCCTAATTCATGCGCCCGGCCCCCTAATCTACATGCAGGGCCCGGACGCATTGATTCCGATGAGTTTTGATTTAAAAAAATTGAAGCACATGATTAGAGGCTGAGGCTCTAATTGGCCCACCCGGTTGTGGCGTTCGATTCCTCCCTCACAAAATATTTTGCACCAGCCGCCACTGCTGAAGGCCATGCAGCAAAAAAGAACAAACAAACCAGAGCAAAGTGCAGATAAAGTGATTATCCGATCATGGCATATCTTCTGGGTTTTATTGTCAATTGAATAAGCTGAATTTAGAAGCTGATTGACTACCATGCACAGCTGTGCCAGATTCGGTGCATGCCAATTTTGTTAAATCCCCCCCCTATATATATATATATATATATATATATATATATATATATATATATATATATATATATATCTCCTTTGCATAAGCTCAGGTGGATCAGAGAAGGGGAGATGTGATCATCTTTCATTGATCTTCCTGCTAATTGCATACTTTTGATGGTTTATTGTAAGACACTTGTGGCGTTTTTAGTGAGTATTGAACCCTTTAACTTATGTTCTGTTTTCTACAGGAAAAGGAAGGAAGAGGTTTTGATTTGGGCAGCGACTTTGTGGTGACACCTTTATTCAATTGTTGAACAGTTATGTATGTTCAGATTTTGTACCATTCTTCTACTCTCATTCCTCAGTGTATGCTGTCTCTTCTTGGGAGTGGACTCATTTTAAAGGAAATCTGTGCTGAGAGAAGTGTGAAGGCTTCCATTACTTGTCATTCTGAAAATGCTATTTGTCTGGCTGATCTTGTGCTTTTATATTTCCTGAGTTATGAGCTTCCTTGGCTGCATGTAGGTTTCAGGACCATGACGAGGAACATACTTTTTAAAGTGTAGGTATAGCCTAGTGTTTTATTTACATATACACATATATATATATATATATATATATATATATATATATATATATATATATATATATATTATATAATTTTTTTTTTTTTATTATGTAAAACACTAGTTGGTTTATTTTCCTGCCTGTGTCCCTTGTTGGCGATTATTTACCTTCACTTCCTGTTCCTGAAGATACAACATGAAGTTATATTCTCTACACTGAAGTGCAAATCCCTTCTTAGACCCCTTTTCACACCGAGGTGTTTTAGCGGCAGAAATGGCCTCTAAAAAGTGACTGAAAACGTAATTGCAGTGAGTGCTTTCACACGCGCTTGTGGGACGTTAGAAAAAGTCCTGCAAGCAGAATCTTTAAGGCAGCTTGGGAGCGCAATAAATGAGCGCTCCCAAAATGCCTCTGCCCAGTGAAATGAATGGGCAGCGCTTTTTGACATGCCAAATTGCATGTTAAATCGGAGGCAATGGCATGGTCCTAATCGGTGCGACTTTGCATTTGCGGCGCCGATTTAAAAAAGTTGTTTCTGTACTATTTGCGATGCGATTTCCATTTACACGCACAGATGTCTGTGAAATTGCCACCGAAATCGGGACTGACATGTGGGAATAAAATCGTGTGCGTTCAGCTGAACTCGCACGGCTTCATTCCTGCAGCACAGTGTGAACCTGGCCTAAAAAGTGATTTGAAAGCGCCGCAAAACTGGACTTCTTTTTCTCTTTTTAAGGTCGCGTTTAAAATCCACCTCCATGGCGCGCGAAAAGCACTGCAAATACAACCGGCGCTGCAGTGTGAAAGGGGTCTTAGACAGTTGTCACAAAAACAGGTGTCCCTGTTGGAAAAGGTAACCCCCCCCCGCTATATTCAGAAATGTTTGGGCTATACATACACTTTTTAAGGCATAGGATCAGTATTTTCAGAGGGAGGTCAGTGTAATGTGAGCCTCCATGTTTCTCTGACAGGTTTATTCTAATGCTATATGTTTTTTTAGTGTTGTCAAAGCATCTGATGCCATGGCTGAGGCTGTACCTGGAGGTAGGTAGGTTTTGGTTTCATTCTCATTGGCTGATGGGAAGAGAGAAAACACGAGTGGAGAATGAAGGACTGGATGAAAAGTCATTGTTTGCCAAGTGTGCCTCCCTCTCTTCTTTTTGGGACACCAGTGCCTGTGAAACCAAACTCTACCTCCCGTATACTGTCTTGCTAGCACACCAACAGCATAAAAATAAAAAAACCTTTAATCTCCGGAATACAGTTTTTATGAGACTGGGGGGGAAAGGCGTAACGTGCTTTGCCAACTCTTCTCTAATCTCTTCCCTACAGCATTTTATCTCCTGGAAAAAAATGACAGGTCCACTTTAAAGGACATGAACCTCACTGATCTGATGCATTTTATAAGAAGTATTACAATTGTCTTTTTGAGGTTTGCCTTTACCAGACACTATTTAAAAACCTGTTCTGTATTTTGACTTAAAGCGGGAGTTCACCCATAAGAAAATTTAAAAAAAAAATCCCCTTCGATTCCTGCTCGTTTTGTCTAGGGCATGGGTCTTCAAACTACGGCCCTCCAGGTGTTCAGGAACTACAATTCCCATCATGCCTAGTCATGTCTGTGAATGTCAGAGTTTTGCAATGCCTCATGGGATGTGTAGTTCTACAACAGCTGGAGGGCCATAGTTTGAGGATCCCTGGTCTAGGGGAATCGGCTAGTTGTGTTAAAATATGAGCTGTACTTACCCGTTTTCGAGATGCATCTTCTCCGTCGGCTTCCGGGTATGGGTCTTCGGGAGCGGGCGTTCCTTCTTGATTGACAGTCTTCCGAGAGGCTTCCGACGGTCGCATCCATCGCGTCACTCGTAGCCGAAAGAAGCCGAACGTCGGTGCGGCTCTATACTGCGCCTGCGCACCGACGTTCGGCTTCTTTCGGAAAATCGTGACGCATTGGATGCGACCGTCGGAAGCCTCTCGGAAGACACTCAATCAAGAAGGAACGCCCACTCCCGCAGCCCATACCCGGAAGTGGCGGAGAAAATGCATCGCGTAAACGGTAAGTACGGCTCATATTTTAACACAACTAGCAGATTCCCCTAGACAAAACGAGCATTAATCTAAGGGGAAAAAGTGTAATTTAGGGGTGAACCTCCGCTTTAAATGTGGTGCATTTCATCCTTCTGTTGAATTTGTATATATCTTATACCAGAAATCCTATTTTTGTTATTATGTATTCATCATATTTTTCAAGCTGACCAAATCTACTTGTAATCTTATTTCTGCATTGTGTTGGGTATAAAATAAAAACGAATTGGGGAGTTGGTGTACTTAAACCCCTAAAATGAGCTTGCTCCATTTTAAATATACATTTAAAGAATTTTAAGTTCCAAAAAAGTTGTCAGTCCTGCCAGAAAACTAGTCCTGTTGGCTTTGCAGTCTTATCTCAAACAACGTTATCTCATTTCTGTAAATTATAGAGAAAATTGAGTACTGTCCGTGATACTTTTTTTATTTGCACTAACATACAATTTTTCAGGACAAGCTTTCGGGGTGTTCACCTTCAAGGTCCACTGCTTGGACCTTGAAGAAGGGGTAACACCCCGAAAGCTTGTCCTGAAAAATTGTATGTTAGTGCAAATAAAAAAAGTATCACGGACAGTACTCAATTTTCTCTATCACAATTGCATTAATACGGCTACAATCACGTCAAGTATGCTGTAAATTATAGAACTGCATGTTATGGAAATGAGAGATTTCTTTTTAGTTCCACTGTCTTAGGTGACAGCAGTGCTCTTGTACAGCGAGTAAGTGTTGTCCTATTAAGGCTGGACTCACACTTTGCATAATGGGAATGCAGGGGTGCCTTTTGCTTGCCAAAGAACCTCCTAAAATATTTCCGGGCACAAGCTTTGCCGTTTTAGTGACATGCAACAAAGGGGGGGACGTGACCTCGCATGTTGGGTATCTATTCACTCGCCGTAACATCTTCTTTCACATTAACGGCCATTTGGTATGTCCTCAGCCATAGACAAATACCAACTTTGAGGTCATTCAGTATTTTCATAGATGTTTTGGGGACTGCAGGGGTGTGAGTGCACACCTTATGGTACCTGCTCTCAAATTCCAGTATTTTCTTCTACAGTACAGAGAGGTTTTTAATGCCACAGATAATTGGGTGACCATATTATTTGGAACAGATTGAAGGCAAAATGAATGGAGTTCTTTTGGGGATGTGAAAAAATGTGTTGGTTTACCTTATAGTGTCATCCCAGATTCTGCAGGCTGCAGAGGACTGCTGTGAATAAGCAGCCGTGTCTCAGTAACGGGCAATTAGGCTGCTAACCAGGCAAAGATTTTGGGCTGTTGCTGGAGGACGGGTCACGAAAAGACGTCATGATTTTATGCATTAACAATTAAGCTGTTTTAGTTTCCTGCACACTACAGTTGGGCTTTGAAACTTAATGCTGGGGTAATAAAAAATACCTTTGCAGTGGGGCTCCTTTTACATGCAAGGTTTAAATGCTCATTTTAGTCTGAGGCAGCAGTATAAAAGCACCTTTTTATTTCCCTTACCCCTGGCAATGGGCGATTTCCTCTAACACTCTTGGTTGTAGGTTGGCTCTCAGTGTCCTTACTCATAATGGAGGACTGCTAATCCTGCATTGGACGTGATGACATCACAAACGGAGCACCAAAGAAAAGCCGTGGCATAAGTAGCAGTAGCCTGTGGAAGCGAGGGATAAGGGAAGAGCACTTTTGTAAGGTACACTAGAGAAAAATGAACACTTAACCCTTTCAATGCAGGAAGAAGCCACACTGCAAGAGTATTTTTGTGTTTTTTTTTTTTTTTTTTACTCCCCCTGGAGTTCAGCTTTAAAGGAGAAGTCCAGCCGGAGCTTTTTAGGCTGGGCTTCTCCTCTGGGTCACAGGAGTGCAAATCGTTTTGCACTCCTGTGACCCGTTTTCACCGGAGAGCGGTCTGAAGTCCGCTCACCGCTGATGTCGCTGCCATCAGTCGGGGCAGCGCGTCACCACGACTTCCAAGTCTGGATCCGCCAGCTGCCCTGATTGATGGCAGTCTCAGCGAGCCGCTGAGACAGCTCTCGCCACTGCTCGGCGCTCCAATGAGCGCTGAGAAGTAGAGCAGAAGCCATGCTGACTGACAGACAATATGGCTCTGCTCGGGGAGGGGTGAGAACCGAGCCATCAGTGGCTCGGTTCTCGGTGCACAGACGGCGGGGGACAGCGGTAGCATCAGCCTGATGCTCCATCTACTGAGGTAAATATGAATAGCTAAAAAATAAAATAAAAACACATACTTCTCTTTTAAGTGCTGGCTGAAAACAAGTCCATGTGCCACCTTAAGCACACAAGATATAATGGGTTCTTGGCGTCACAGTGCAGGTAGCTATTTCATGCCAAGGGCCCTTCTCACTTTGCACATTCCATGCATGTTAATGCAAAGTAGTAGAAGTGATAAGTATGAATGGGGCATAATAGTTCAGACTTGACTTTAGGACGTTTGATTGCTCAGAATAACAGATGTCCTACACAAATCTGTAGTATGATGAATGTTACTGATTGTTGTATGTTCTTTGTCCTTGCAGTAGGTGACGTATTTTGTACTGAAAATTCTGTTTTTTAGCTGTCCTGTATGCAACTATTTCATCTGTATGTTGAATAAAATGTTATTCTTTTGGATATAACCCATTTCCCTGTTTTTTGTTATTTAAATAAAAGAAACCCCATAAAACAATTGTTTCTTTATCGTACATCACGGGACACAGAGCGGCATTCATTACTATATGGGTTATATGGAGTACCTTCAGGTGTAGACACTGGCAATCTCAAACAGGAAATGCCCCTCCCTATATAACCCCCTCCCATAGGAGGAGTACCTCAGTTTTTACGCCAGTGTCTTAGGTGTTAGTCATGGTTTAGCTTGCCTCCGCATCCTTGGGATTAGGTGAGCTACCGGTTCTGTCCAAAAAAGCCTCAGCGCTAAAGTGGTCAGTAACCGGACCCCAAACCCTTGGGGTATAGCCCATAATGCTTTTCTTTTTAGAGAGCTGGACCCTGGGCCCAGAACTTAGAAACCTTTGGGTACCTAAAGTTTTCTGTTGCCAGGGTGCTATATGGGCCCAGGACAGTGGATCCTTCATAGGAACCCAGGGCCTGAAGGTCTAGACATCCCCACGGAGATGGGGGAAGATTGGGCCTCTTGCTTGGCAAAGTCCTGCGGCATGGAGCAGGTAAGTGAGGGGAAAACTTGCGGAACTTGGTTCTTAGCAGGTTTTTTTCTGGGGGGTCACAGGGGACATGCCTAAAGTTATGCACTGCATCTGGCAAACTAGTCACATATCATAAAGATAGGATGGCTCTCTATGTATTATTCCCCATAAGATGTGACCTCCCTTGTAGTGTTGGAAAAGCATTGAGTGGGGCCTGTGTTATATAAAAATATATGTGTGTGTCAGAGAGCTTTGCTTACCTGCAGGCCTCCAGGCGATGCTCCATTCAGTCTTCCTCCTCAGAGCCTGCAAGCAGGCAAAACGCTGACCTCCTCATGGTTCCAGGCTGCAGGCTGCAGTTTGCTGGAACAGAGAGGTCCCTTCCTCCCAAAATCCCCCCCCCTCCCCCTGTCGGGAGGGGCATTTCCTGTTTGAGGTTGCTGGGGGGGAAGGGCGGGTCAGTGGCTTAAAGGAAGGGGCGGCCCTTCCTTGTTTGTTCCATCAATACTTTGGAACTGAGGAGAAAGACCAGAGCGGCAGCACGGGGCGCCGAGGACACACAGTGGCCAGAAAGGATATTGCAGTCTTCAGAGGACTGTTTTGTCAAGCCTAGAAATAGGCTGTTTCTTTTCCATCTCATAGTTTTTCTTTGCAATACTACTCAGGGGGACAGAATGTTTTTTCTTTCCTGGATTTGAAACAAAAACGAAAAAAAAAAAAAAAAAAAAAGTCATCTAGGGGAGAGGAAGCATTTTTTTATCCCCCAAACAGGTGTTTGGACAATTAACTTTTATAGTTCCAAATACCAATAGGTAGCAGGTGTACCTCGGTATTGTACCATGGTATGCCGCTGTTTTCCCTACAGGGAGCCTTGGGGCCATCGGGATCTGGGGCTGGAGCTGACGCGGGTCAGTCCAACCCTAAGATGGTCACGGAGGAGGTATTACTCACCTCTTTAAAAGAGATGAGAAAAGCATGGGAAAAATGATATCCGCAGCTATGCGGGGCAGTAAGCGGAATAGATCTCCGTCGCCCGAGCGCGGACCCTCAGAAGAGGAGGTCCTTTCCTCAGGGGAATTGGACGACCTCTTGGACACGGACCAAGTAGGTTCAGGGATCGAAGACCCTGATACAGAGGAGTCTGGGGCAGTCTCCCTGAGGGAGAGCTGGTGGATTCAAGGATTGTCGGACTTGGTCCATAGGACATTCAACTTGCCAGTACCAGATCTCCAGGTATCGACGGTTTCAGCTTTGGGCTCACTGAGGGCGCCTCAAAGCAATGCTGTGTTTCCGATCCATCCTCTATTAGAGGGAATTTTGTTCCAAGATTGGAACAAGCCAGAAAAGATCTTCTTACCACCTAAAAGGTTCTCTGTCCTATATCCTATGGAAGAAAAATTTTCCAAAAGATGGGCTACTCCTGCAGTGGACGCAGCCATCTCATGTGTTAACAGATCGTTAACATGCCCTGTAGAAAACATACAGGTGTTCAAGGATCCAGTTGATAAGCGCTTGGAAGCACTACTTAAGAACTCCTTCACTACTGCAGGGGCAGTAGTACAGCCAGCTGTGGCTGCGATTGGGGTCGCTCAAGCATTATCGGATCAATTTAAGCAGATGCTTAAACTTATTCCGGCCCAGCAGGCAGAAAAATTTTCGGATGTCCCTAAGGCCATATGTTTTACGGTAGACGCAATCAAGGATTCTATCCAGCAAGCGTCACGTTTATCGTTATCCCTTATCCATATGAGAAGACTCTTATGGTTAAAAAGCTGGGAGGCTGAGCCCCCATGCAAGAAGCTCCTGGTAGGGTTCCCCTTCCATGGAGGACGACTCTTCGGAGAAGACCTAGATAAATACATTCAGACCATTTCAAACGGCAAGAGTACTCTCTTGCCAACTAAGAAGAAGGTTCAGGGACCTGCGTTTAAACGACAGTATTCCCCTGGGCAGGGGCCCTCTAATGCCAAGCAGTATCGACGGCCTCCTGCAAAAGCAAACTTCGGCTTCAACAGCAGATCACAAGGACAGGCTGTTAGAGGCAAAAGGCAGTGGTTTCGCAAACCAGCAAAACCAGCCCCCAAGCCAACCTTATGAAGGGGCGCCCCCACCCACGAAGGTGGGGGGAAGGCTGCGACTCTTTTCAGAGATTTGGGAAGCCAGCATTCCCGACGAGTGGGTACGGTCTTCCGTGGCCACAGGCTACAAATTAGATTTCCTAAGGTTTCCTCCTCCTCATTTCCAGAAGTCGAGGATTCCAAACGATCCGGAAAAGGGAGCCGCATTAAGATCGGCATTAGATCATCTACTTTCCCAGGAAGTAATAGTAGAGGTACCAGTCCTGGAACAGGGGCTGGGTTTCTACTCCAACCTATTCATCATCCCAAAATCCAATGGAGATGTCAGGCCAATTTTGGACCTAAAGATGGTAAATGCATATCTAAAGATCCGCTCATTTCGGATGGAATCCGTGCGGTCAGCAGCTGCCACACTCCAGAAGGACGACTTCATGGCGTCCATAGACATAAAGGATGCCTACCTTCATGTTCCAATTTATCAGCCACATCAAAGATATCTACGCTTCATGGTGGCTTCGCGTCACTTCCAATTCGTGGCGCTTCCCTTCGGGTTGGCTACGGCCCCCCGGGTGTTCACGAAGGTCCTAGCTCCAATCCTAGCCAAACTAAGGATCCAAGGGGTCACGATCCTAGCATACCTGGACGACCTCCTAGTCATAGATCACTCGTCTCCCGGCTTGGAGCGAGCAGTGGCCCTCACGGTCCAATACCTCGAGAGGTTCGGCTGGGTCCTAAATCGAGAAAAGTCAGCTTTCCAGCCCACAAAGCAGTTGGAATATCTCGGCATGAGATTAGACACAGAACAACAAGGAGTGTTCCTACCTCTGAGGAAGGTAAAAGCATCAAGGAATTAATCCTACTGGTTCTAAGCAAGAAAGAACCGACTATTCGCCTATGTATGAGGTTACTAGGCAAGATGGTGGCCACATTCGAGGCGGTACCATACGCCCAGAGCCACACTCGCATCCTACAGGCAGCCATCCTGTCAGCATGGAGCAGAAGGCCACAGGCCTTGGATATCCCGTTGCCGCTCTCATCAAGAGTCCGACAAAGTCTGTGTTGGTGGTTAGACCCTCAGAATCTACTGAAGGGGAGGTCTTTCAGCCCAGTGGCTTGGAAGATAGTGACCACAGACGCCAGCCTGACGGGCTGGGGAGCAATTTTGGATGGTTGCACTCGCCAAGGTACTTGGGCAAAGCCAGAGAAGCAGTTGCCCATCAACATCTTGGAGCTCAGAGCTGCTCGACTAGCCCTCAGGGCTTGGACGTCAAAATTGCAGGGGTTCCCGGTGAGAATTCAATCAGACAATGCCACGGCCGTGGCACACATAAATCACCAAGGGGGAACCAGGAGTCAAGCCGCTCAGAGAGAGGTGAGCTTGATTCTTCTATGGGCAGAGGCTCATGTGCCCTGCATATCGGCAATATTCATTCCAGGAGTGGACAACTTTCAGGCGGACTTCTTAAGCCGCCAGACTCTATGGCCGGGGGAATGGTCTCTGCATCCACTAGTCTTTCAAGCACTCTGCCAAAGATGGGGAGTGCCGGACGTGGATATCATGGCATCGAGACTCAACAAGAAACTAGACAGGTTCATGTCCCGCTCAAGGGATCCGATGGCCTGCGGAACCGATGCGTTGGTTTGCCCTTGGCATCAGTTCAAACTTCTTTATGCGTTTCCCCCGCTCCAGTTACTACCCCGCCTGCTGCGCAGGATCCGGGTGGAGCACATACCAGTCATCCTGGTAGCTCCAGCATGGCCCAGAAGGGCATGGTACTCACTAATCTTAAGGATGATAGTGGGAGACCCTTGGACTCTTCCTCTACGGCCAGACCTGCTATCGCAAGGTCCGATCCTCCACCCTGCCTTACGGCATCTAAATTTGACGGCCTGGAAGCTGAATCCCTGATTCTCAGGGGTAGAGGTCTGTCTCGGAAAGTAATCTCTACCCTAATCAGAGCCAGGAAACCGGTCTCTAGGGTGATTTATTACAGGGTCTGGAAGGCCTATGTAGGCTGGTGTGAGTCCAAGCGATGGCTTTCTCGCAAATTTACCATCGATAGAGTATTAAGTTTTCTCCAGCTAGGAGTGGATAAAGGATTGGCATTAAGCACAATCAAAGGACAGATTTCTGCTCTGTCAGTGTGGTTTCAGCGGCCGCTGGCCACCCACTCGCTGGTTAAGACCTTCCTTCAAGGGGTCTTACGTATTAGACCTCCAGTTAAATCCCCGCTTTGTCCGTGGGATTTAAATCTTGTTCTGTCAAGTTTACAGAAACAACCGTTTGAGCCGTTGGCTGATATTCCTTTGGTTCTACTGACAAGGAAGTTAGTATTTTTGGTTGCCATAGTTTCCGCAAGAAGAGTTTCGGAGCTGGCAGCCTTATCCTGTAAGGAACCATATCTTGTTTTTCATAAGGACAGGGTCGTTCTCCGCCCTCATCCTTCCTTCCTTCCGAAGGTCATATCCAGTTTTCATTTGAACCAGGATTTGGTATTACCATCCTTCTTCCCTAAACCTACTTCCAGAAAGGAAGGGTTGCTGCATACCTTGGATATTGTCAGGGCCATGAAGGCCTATCTTAAAGCTACAAAGAAGATCCGGAAGACAGATGTGCTGTTCATTCTACCGGATGGGCCCAAGAAGGGGCAGGCAGCTGCAAAGTCCACCATTTCTAGGTGGATTAAGCAATTAATCACTCAGGCCTACGGCTTGAAAGGGTTGCCTCCTCCAGTATCATTAAAGGCTCATTCTACTAGAGCCATGGGCGCCTCCTGGGCAGCACACCACCAGATCTCTATGGCTCAAGTTTGCAAGGCGGCAACCTGGTCTTCTGTCCACACGTTTACAAAATTCTACAAGTTGGACGTAAGAAGGAATACTGATACTGCCTTCGGGCAGGCAGTGCTGCAGGCTGCAGTTTGAGACCCTCGGATTCCGGGGGCTCCTCTTGTTCGAGTTAAATTTAAAAATTTTATTTTTCTCAACTAAGTTGGATTTATTATGATTTGAGTATATCTCTAAATTAAATCCTTTTGTCTTGGAGATGTTCTCCCTCCCCTCATTGTAAGCATTGCTTTGGGACATCCCATATAGTAATGAATGCCGCTCTGTGTCCCGTGATGTACGATAAAGAAAAAGAGATTTTTAATACAGCTTACCTGTAAAATCTTTTTCTTGGAGTACATCACGGGACACAGAGCTCCCACCCCTCTTTTTTGAGGACCATTTTGGGAGGCATACTGCTTGCTACAAAACTGAGGTACTCCTCCTATGGGAGGGGGTTATATAGGGAGGGGCATTTCCTGTTTGAGATTGCCAGTGTCTACACCTGAAGGTACTCCATATAACCCATATAGTAATGAATGCCGCTCTGTGTCCCGTGATGTACTCCAAGAAAAAGATTTTACAGGTAAGCTGTATTAAAAATCTCTTTATATATGTTAACATGTCTGTGCAGCCAGAGAGGCATATTAAGTAAACTGGTATATTGTTATCTGTGACCTTTGTTGTAACCCTTCAGGAGTAGATCAGGGGCAGGAGTAGATCAAATAAAGGTCAAACACGTTTTTAAAATGTGTGCAAGAAAATGAATGTATTTCAATGAGCCTAGTTTACACTGAAGTGCAGTGCTTTTCAGCATAGGGGCAGAAGTAACAAGAAATGAAGATTGTTGGTTTACCTGTAAAATCATTTTTCTTGGAGTACATCACAGGACACATGGGCTCTTTATATCTATTTCAATAGGGTTATGCTGCCACCTTCAGGTGATTGGACCCTGGCAGGATAAAAAATTGCCTTTGTTTTTTTTTGTAGCAAGTTGTAAGACAACAAACGAAGAGGTGGCATCTGTGTATCCATTATGATGTCCCAAAGCACTGCATATGATGGCAGGGAAACAATCCCCAAAACCAACAGGTTACAACCTCCTCTAGCTACATAAAAGACCTTCTGCCTGAAGGTTGTGGCTCTAGTGGCCTGAACATCTACCCAGTAGGTAGAGGAAGTAAAGGTGTGAAATGAAGACTGGGGTAGCAGCCTTCCAAACTTGAGCAACAGAAGCCTTATGTTGAATAGCCCAGGAAGTGTCAACACTCCTTGTAGAATGAGTTTTACATGGAACAGCAGATCCGTTATCTTAAAGTGAAACTCCAGGTTAGAACTAAGCTTAAAAGGGGTCGCAAGGACTTGTGTGGTTTTTTTTCCACCTTAATGCATCCTATGCTCAAAGAAGCAAACCTCTTTCCCAGAACTTTCATGCACAGAGGGTTGTGGCAAAGCTAGCTGTGACACCACCTAAGTTCACACCCATTACTTCACTGGGGGCAGAATCACCTTTTGCTGATCTGTGTCCAAGATCAGACCCAAGTATTCCAGCCTTTCAGTGGAAACTAAGACAGAACTGAGAATCACCCAACGCACATTTTGACACCAGAGGAGAGACAGAGTACTCTCAAAGCTGAAGGTCCAGGTAACCTCCTGAGAACGCAAGTGACCTAAAACTGGAGCCAACACTTTCATGCCCACCCTGTGGGCCAGAGAAAGATCAAACACCAGGGTGACAAATAGTCAGTCAGTTTTCTACTGCAGCCATGAAGATGGGGGAATGTCCTGCAATGTAGGAAAGGGAAAAACTAATTTTAATCCCGTTTGGTGTTCTACCCTTATTCTTTCAGTGCTATTATTGAATCAAAGCACTTTCATTTAGAAAGAAGATGGTCATGTAAGTATACCATACTTGGACCTCATCATGCAGCTAAATACATACATTGCAGTACATAGCTTAAACCCCAGCACCTTCACAAAGTGTTCTAGTAATTTACTATAAATTCTCAGATCCATTTGGTGGGTACACAAATGCACTTCCATGCAGATCTGACACACTGGCCTACATATGTGATTGGAAAACAAAACCAAAAAATCCCTGGTGCATGCCGATGTCAAAATATCCTCTAGTCATAAGTAGGATTTAATTTGGCACCTACACTTTGTGTAATTCCATTTCCTGGATAATCTGAGGCGCCAATAATGTAGCCAGGGCCTCATGGCTGCCCTCTGGGAAGGGTACGTCCCCATTGCCTTCAAGAGATCCAGTTTTTAGAAGAAAAATCACACAACGTGGGGGGGGGGGGAGATAATACAGTGCCATGGCTTCAGCAAGGGGAGTGTCTGATAGCTATGGCAGCATAAGCACCATTATGCTATGGAAACATATAGAGAACCACCAGCAGCAAAAGTGCAAGCGAAGCCTGCCACTTACGATGGTTAAAATGGTGGTTTAGATCAGGAGCATTAGCACAGAATCAAAATGAGGCAAGTCATAAAGTGGAGGTTCACCCAAAAACTTAATTTTTAACATTAGATTGAGGCTCATTTTGTCTAGGGGAATCGGGTGTTTTTTTTTTTAAATCAAAGCTGTACCTACCGTTGTAGAGAGCGATCTTCTCCGCCGCTTCCGGGTATGGGCTGCGGGACTGGGCGTTCCTATTTGATTGACCAGCTTCCTACGGTCGCATACATCGCGTCACGATTTTCCGAAAGTAGCCGAACGTCGGTGCGCAGGCGCCGTATAGAGCCGCACCGACGTTCGGCTACTCGTGAAGCGATGTATGCGACCGTTGGAAGCCTGTCAATCAAATAGGAACGCCCAGTCCCGCAGCCCATACCCGGAAGCGGCGGAGAAGATCGCTCTCTAAAACGGTAAGTGCTGCTTCCATTTAAAAAAAAAACACCCGATTTCCCTTGACAAAATGAGCAATCTAATGTTAAAAAAAAAAAATTCGGGTGATCTCCTGCTTTAAATGTATTTGGCTACAGTAACTACAATAATGATGGCAGTTAAATATGAGGAGAGGTCCATTTTAATAATTGTGACAGCTAAAGCTGAATTTTCTTTTTATATAGATACTAAACATCTGCACAAAGGTCTACCTTGGCTCGAGACCCTTTATTATCAGACATAGGGAAGGTTATTTACGAAAGGAAAATCCACTTTGCACTACAAGTGCAGTCGCTGTAAATATGAGAGGTAGATCTGAAATGAGGGGAAGCTCTGCTGATATCATCCAATCATGTGCAAGCTAAAATGCTGTTTTTTTTCCCCCTTGCACGTCCCCCTCGGATCTACAGCGACTGCACTTTCAAGTGAACTTGTAGTGCAAAGTGGATTTGCCTTTAGTAAATAACCCCCCATTCTGTTTTATAAGAAGCCCTCCAAGGCTCCAAAATGGTGACATACTGATGTCCCTGAAAAGTGTCAATAATTGACTGGAAGAAAAAAAAAAAAATACTGCCAAACAAGCTTGCTTCTGGATTGTGCTTGTTCCAAGAATGTTTACGGACAATTCTTACAAATCTCGGCTTGGAAAATTCTTTACTTGGCATTCTTCCACTTAGGTTAACAAATCTGAATTAAAAAAAAAAAAGTACAATGTGTACTTGCTTACAACAATATTAAATTCTAAGAGTTCTCAATTTACAGCACATTCATCCATAGAAATGGTGTTTATC
The DNA here is from genome assembly GCF_905171775.1 of Rana temporaria. NCBI lineage: Eukaryota > Metazoa > Chordata > Amphibia > Anura > Ranidae > Rana > Rana temporaria. Next base: position 131,110,449 of record NC_053499.1, on the reverse strand, counting down.
GGTAGTAGAAAAATGAAATGGTTTTGAAATGCCACTTCCAATTCTCTTCTGGCCCATACACAGGATCCGAATATCGTACGACTTTTTTTGCTTAATAGTCACAAGTAGAAATTGAATAGGTTATTAAAGTCACAAATTTTCGTACGACAAAAAAAATTATTGGAAGTGGTGTATTTTCAGACGACAACTGTACTCACTAAACGAAAATCGTACGATCTGGCAACACACAGACATTTTTTGTGCATGTCCAATCAAATAATAAATCGGATGAACTGTCGTGATCGGTTCTCGAAAGTAGTGTACACACGATCCGAAAATCAGACGATCGTTTTCGTCCGATATTCGGATCGTGAGGACGGGCTGGCCGTTAGGCATTGTGGAAAATGCAAATCTTCAATCAACATCCTCCTATTTAAAAGACCTGGAGCCACTCAACAGCAGTGTTAAAAAAATAAACTTTCATCTAAAACATGAGATATTTTAAAAGAAAGACTTGTTAAAAATTAATAAACCAATTGTTTTCCTTTCCTGCACCCAGAGAACAGGATCTGCAACCTCCCAAATAATGGGGGTTAATTTACTAATAGGAGTAGAGGCCGTTCACCTTAAACCCAATAATCTGCTAGAAAGGGGGAAAAAAAACAGGATTTTAATACTTTCCCTTGTACACGATTGGATATTTAACCTTGTTTAGCTACATATACTATTGTAAATTACCAACCCTTGCTCTTTGGAGGTTGGGTTCACACTAGATGGCATTGGATGCGGGCTTCTCCGCATTCAATTTGCATATGTCAATGGAGCCAATTCACACAGCTCCGGGATGGCTGAGTGGTTTGAAGAAGAGTCCTGTGCATCTTCTGATCCGTTTTAGCCAAAGATTTGGTCCCTGAAAATGGAAAACAGGGACGCACCGGACCCCTGCTCTGAGCCATTCTGCACAGCAGTGTGAACCCAGCCTTAGACCCCTTTCACACTGAGGTGTTATTTAGGCAGTACAGCGCTAAACATAGCGCTGCTATACCGCCTGAAAAACTCCTTCACTACCTACTCAATGTGAAAGCCAGAGGGCTTTCACACTGAGGCGATGCGCTGGTGGGAGAGAAAAAAATCTGTCAGCAGCATCTTTGGAGCAGTGTGTATACCGCTCCTTCCCATGGGAAACCGCAGCAATACCGCCCGCGATGCACCTCTATAGAGGCGCATTGCAGGCGGTATTAACCCTTTATCGGCCGCTAGCGGGGCTTAATACCACACTGCTAGCGGCCAAATCCTGCAGCAAATCCAACGGTATACGCTGCTATTTTTAGCGGCGCTATACCGCTCCCGCCCCAGTCTGAAAGGGGCCTTAGTAAAATCAACTTCTATAGGTCCACTGTTTTTCTGATTTAGCGCCAGTTCACACCATGTGCAGTCCAGTGTGGGTTTTTTTTTCTGCATCAAAAAAGGCATGGAAAGTAGGTTATATGGTTTATAATGGTATAGTTCACACCAGTGCGGTCAGTTCCAGGGAGGGGAAAAAGTTGAACATGCTGCATTTTTCCTGTACTAGTATGCGGTAAAAAAGCATCGGACCCGTTTACAGTGAAAAGAAAATAAGCATCTAGAAATGCATCAAAAACATGCATGCAGAAATGCATATGGAATGCGTTTTTGTGGTGTGAACCAGCCCTTCCAACAATACCCAAAGTGGTGGAGCAGGGGGACTGCAGTTCTATCACAGAGCCCAACTACGGCAAGTCAGTGGCCATGCACAGGAAAACAGCATACAACTTAGACACACAGCACAATCCATAGCGCAGTATCCTATTCCATACCTACAACAGTAGTGGCAACCGATTATCACCCTACATTGATCCCCCAACAGTTGTACCCCACTCCCTTCCAATCTTAAAGCCCAACTCCACATTTAATGTCCCTTTAAATAGTTTGTTTGGGCCAAGCTAGCCCAAATGATAATATACTGCACTAATAGGTGCGTTTTTAGGGCGTGGTGTATTAACTGTATGTAGCATCAGCTACAGTATACAGCAATGTATTTCCGGCACTTCCCATCCCACTCACAGAATAAGAGAGCGTGAAGCTGATCTCTTCTCAGCCATTTACAGGAAGCTTTATATTCTATGAACAACCAGTCAGAGGACACTTTGTATTTGAGTTGGAGGGAGTTATGTCATCATCCTCTCCCTCTCCACCCCAGCCAGAGGATGCTTTGTATTTATTCACAGAACACAAAGCTTCCTGTGAATGGCTGAGCAGCGATCAGCTCGACTCTGTTTTGTTTTGGGATTGGTACAGGTGGATTCCAGTGCTGTATACTGACTGTAGCCGAGGCAAGCGCACTCGTGTAAAGGGGTTGTAAAGGTTTGTTTTTTATTTTCTAAATAGGATCCTTTAAGCTAGTGCATTGTTGGTTCACTTACCTTTTCCTTAAAATTTCCCATCTAAATGTTTTTTTCCCCTTTGTCTGAATTTCTCACTTCCTATTTCTCCTCAGTAAACTTCACACCATCATCTGGCTGGGGGTTAG